>NC_071122.1:3355000-3625000 GCF_024256425.1 Clarias gariepinus | reverse complement strand
AAATTATTTCCAGAAAAAAATAACACATGTGCTGCCTATGGCAAGGCCCTGAATGGCACATGAATAGCAAACCCAATTTACACCAAAGGTGGCCATTTCCATGTTGTAACATGTTAAAATTTGTGTGTGTGTGTGTGTGTGTGTGTGTGTGTGTGTGTGTGTGTGTACAGGACGATGTACTGGGCTGATTGGGGAAATCATCCCAAAATTGAAAAAGCTGCGATGGATGGCACGATGAGGGAAACTCTGATTCATGAAAACATCCAGTGGCCGACAGGTTCGGACACAAACACACACACTCACACTCTTTCACTCACACACACACACACGCGCATAACAGTGATACAGGTTTTATGTGAGTCAGCCTCAGCAGTGTGTCGTAAACACTAATGAATGATGATGAACTCCTCAGGTCTGGCGGTTGATTACTTTAACGAGCGTCTTTACTGGGCCGACGCTAAGCTCTCGGTGATCAGCAGCGTGAGACTGAACGGGTCGGACCGGGTCGTTGCTGTCAACAGCGTCAAAAACAGTTCAGTTTGTTTTCGTTCTGAATTTTCCTTATATAACCTGCATGAATATGCATATGTTTTATTTTACCCATTTAAACTCTCTTTCTCTCTATCTCTCCCACACACACACACACACACACACACACACACACAGACCTGCACCACCCGTTTAGCATTGACGTATTTGAGGACTACATCTACGGCATCACCTACCACGATAGCTTCGTGTTCCGTGTGAATAAGTTCGGGAAGGGGTCTGTGGAGAACCTGACCACCGGCATGAACCACGCCACCGACCTGGTGTTGTATCACACCTACAAACAACCCGAGAGTGAGTACAGACCTGGAAATTAACCAACAAGCTCTTCTAGCAGTACAGCAACTCCGTAACTTACATAACAGATTCCTATAAGATCTTCCTATACGTATGTATCAGTGGCGGCTGCTCTAAGACTACGAGGGAAGCTCCGCCTCCCTTTACATATGTCATGGGTGCATGATGATTGGAGGAGCTGTTTAAAGGGCGGAACCCCTTTTTTGATTGACAGCATGTTATAAGTATACATCAGCGCTACAGAGATTCGAGTTCAGTCCCATGCGGAGGTGCAGGTGAAGTGGTACGACGAACTGCTGCACTCTGTATTGTTTGCTGGTGTTATAAACCATTTCTGTTTGTACAAATCATACAACAAATAATATTGTTGACCTGCTTTTGGCAAAACCATTTAGTAGTCTTCCTTACGAGGAATTAAACGCAGGGCAGACCAATGCCCAAGATTGATCTGGTGCAAAAATCAGGAAAAAATAACAGGTCTTTTTTTTAAATTCAGTTAAATTTTATTTATAAAGCGCTTTTAACAATGGTCATTGTCTCAAAGCAGCTTCACAGAAATGAAAGAAATTCATTAAAAAATAATAAATAATAATAATAAATATATTATTCAAATATAAAAAATAAAATAATAATAATAAGTTGTGTATGTGTGAGAAAAATGTGTCTAGATAATAATGAGATGAATGAATGAAATGTCTCTGATGAGCAAGCCAAGGGTGACGGCGACGGTGGCAAGGAAAAACTCCCTGAGATGGTAATAGGAAGAAACCTTGAGAGGAACCAGACTCAACAGGGAACCCATCCTCATCTGGGTGATAACAGATAGAGATGATATAACACCATGTGTGTTATGCAGCTGAGAGTACAATATAACAGAAATTCTTTAAATTAACATGAAGTCCAGTTCAGCACAGGGAGTCAGTAGGTGCAGAGGGCAGATGGGGTCTGGATCACTGGAAGCACAGGAGCAGGATGTGTAGCTCCAGCCATCATAAAGCAGAATTCAGCTGGAGCTGGTCCTTCTCTAGATGCCTTAGAAACCTCGCAGGGTTGGCCTTTGTCTACTGAAGCTGGCACAATCTCCAGATGCCTCAGGATGGGATGTACTGAAGTATGAAGTTATGGGATGAGTTACGCGTATGCCAGATTAAAGAGATGCGTCTTGAGTCTACTTTAAAACTGGGAAACTGTGTCTGAGCCCCGAACACTGTCTGGAAGGCTATTCCAAAGCTTTGGAGCTAAATATGAAAAAGCCCTACCCCCTTTTGTAGATTTTGAAATTCTGGGAATAACAAGAAGTCCGGAGTTTTGTGATCTTAAGGAACGTGGTGGATTATAGCGTATCAGAAGACTGGTTAGGTATGTGGGAGCGAAACCGTTTAAAGCCTTCAGCTCTCCTGGTATGACGAGGTGAACTGGCTGACTGGAAGTGCTGTGACAAAAAAAATGTACTGTTGGCCATGCCTCTTGACGAAACCTTCTGAATGGGATGTGTTTGGTCAAACGTGGGTTTTGGGGATCTGGGTAACTTTGACGGGACATACCAATGGCATAAAAAGTGCCAAGAACATCATGAATTTTATGATAAAGGCCTAATATGAGCTTCCCCTGTTTCAAAAGCTAGCAGCCGCCACTGGTATATATATATGTATGTATGTATGTATATGTATGTATATATGTGTGTGTGTGTGTGTGTGTCAGTCATGAACCCATGTGACAGGAAGAAGTGTGAGTGGTTGTGTTTGCTGAGCCCCAGCGGTCCAGTGTGTACCTGCCCTAATGGTCACGCCTTAGACAACGGCACCTGTGTGGAGGTCCCTGCACCTACCACTGTGTGTGAGTCATGCTTATACTGTACAACACACCACCATGATACATTGCTCACACTCTTACACACACACACAACACACACACACACACAACACATTAATATTAACACTGGGGTCTGAGCATCGAATGTGTGAAGTCTCAGTGGAATAAGTCAGTGATAATGTCTTTGTCTCACCGTATGTGTCTCTATACATTTCTCTCTCTCTCTCTCTCTCACACACACACACACACTCTCACACACTCTCTCCAGCTCCAGGGGGAGTTTGTACTCTGCAGTGCCAGAATGGAGGCAGCTGTGTGTTGAACGCGAGGAAGCAGCAGAAGTGTCGCTGTCAGCCGAACTATGGAGGAGAAAAGTGTGAGATTAATCAGTGTCGGGAATTCTGTCAGAACGGAGGAACGTGCATGGCCTCGCCCACAGGTACACCACGCCTCTGTGGCTCTACTGAAGAAGCCAAATGTCTCCCACAGCCAGGCCTCTGTGCAGGAGTTCCAGGGTTCTGATCTGAAAATCAGCTCCACCCCATGATCTATATTTTTCCCCCCTTCGTCCTCTCTCAGGTTCTCCAACCTGCCGCTGTCGCCCGGGGTTCACGGGTCCGAACTGTAACCTGCGTACCTGCCAGAACTACTGCCAGAACAGGGGTAACTGCAGTGTGAACAGAGGAAATCAGCCCATCTGCAGATGCCCCGCCCACTTCCTGGGTGATCAGTGCCAATACAGTGAGTTTAAATTCACTTCATGTATTAAAAAAACTTCAGATTCAAATCCACTTTGATATACGAGATGAACCATGCTTATATTATTTAAGCACTTAGTCATGTGACTAGGTTTCATTATAATATTTAAACCCTGAGTTCTTGTACTAGGGATCATTATAATATTTATAATGTAACTCAGGGTTTAAATATTATCATAGGACCTAGTCACATGACTAAGTGCTTAAATATTAGAATGAGCCCTAGTCATGTGACTAGGTGCTTATATAGTATAATTAGCCTTAGTCTTGTGAATATAAAAAAAAAAAAGTGCATATAGGAAAGCCAGCTTTTTTTTATTTTAACATCCTTTTTTAGAGGCGGGCGGGGGTTGTTGTCATGATATATAATTTTTTTAAACTAAATTAATATTTCCACTGTTAAAGTGTTTCCACATTTAATGTAATTCTGTAAGCCATAAAACATCTGGATGTAACTGTATCAGCACCACGGAGCTAAATCTCATCAGCACGGCGCAGTTCAGTTGAAAACGTTAATTCCCTTAATTATTTTGATTAATCTGACTGTGTTTCAGGAGTGTGTGATGAGTCATGTGATAATGGCGGGACGTGTGTGAAGGACGGAGACGGAGCTCTTCAGTGTCTCTGTCCTCCTCAGTTTAGCGGCACCAGATGTGAAGTGGATAAATGTCATTACTGCGCCGGGGGCAGATGCGTGAACACTAACGCTGCTCAGAGAGACGTCACGTGCCAGTACGCACACATTTCATTTGTTTATTAATATCCAGTTGAGTCCGTAGAAGATTTCTCATGCACACAGGAATTCTTTATAGCATATATTTTAAACAAGTCTGTATGGCTCTATAACTCGACTTCCATAATCAAACATACACACAAACTTAAACAAGATGTTTCAGATTGTTGCTTCTGGTGTAATTTCATATAACATGTAAACTCTTACAGAATGTTTTTCCACCTTTAATCTCTGCATGAATCAAATCTGATTCTGTAACAAGATTCTGTCTTCAATAATTTATTTATTAATAATTATATATATATATATATATATATATATATATATAATTTATTTTTTATTTTTTTAAAACATTCAACACTTATTTCATCCCCACAATCATATATAAAAGATAAATGTAATTACAAATCATCCATCCTCAGTGCACCTGAAACAGATTCTCATTGACATGGTACATGAACACTGCTAATAATCCTAATGCTAATGTTGAGAGCGCATTATTTGTGATATTTATTAATATATTTCTTCTATAATTCTGAATGTGTTCGACATGTTTGTGTTCATGTGACAGGTGTCCGAACGGCAAGAATCAGTCCAGCTGCTACACGTGTGAAGGATACTGCACTAACGGACAGTGTTCACTTAGTGCTACTAACCGGCCTCAGTGCAAGTGTGTAACACGCACACACACCCGCACACATACAAAAGTCTTTATCACAATGGGGACAAGAGCTGTGTGATTTAATAGATTATGCAGTAAATCACGGAAGTAGCTCATATCTATTGTACAAAAATAAAAATGCCATCTGGGATTCCACTCGCAAACTTCGATTGTAGTGTAAGCAAAGTCAACATCTGAAAAGGGACAGATTTAGTCAGGTGGATTGGTAAGTTTTATATTGTATATTTGTGTCAAAGGTGTATAAGACTGACTTTGTCCGACTTATGAACAAATCCGACTTACAAACATGCACCTGGAACGGAACAAATTCGTAAGTAGAGGACAACCTGTATTTAGTTAAATATGTAGTTGCAAATTGCTGTATTTAGTTGCAAATGTTAAATTCTCTAAAATATTCTATAAAATTCCTTAAAAATATTCCCAACCACTTCTGGCCTTTTGTAAGACTTTTGTAAGATCTCTTCTTTTTCTACTTTTGAGTTTACAGGGATGTGCAGCTGGTGCAAGAACTACCGGTGCAATAACTACTGGCCTGGAGTTAATCACTTTGTATAAGGCGTAACTTTTAAACAAATAATCAGAATAAGACAATGTTTATTATTACACTGTTGAATTAGACTTGAATCAAAATTTGCAATGCAATTACAAACATCAAGGTATTTGAGTCTTATGAAAGCAATCTTATTGCCGCCTGACTGTTACACACGATCCTTCTCCTAACAAAGTTACTGTATGTGTTGCCTTTTATGCTTGTATTTTGATAAATAAACCAAACCTGGAGTAGTTGTAAGTGCTTAGGATGTTAAAATCTATGTTGCTGTGTTGCGAATGTATGTGCATGAACACATATAACACTAGAGTACATAAGAATATTTCCCTAATGTCCTGTTCATGTGTTTATACTTCATTTTTACCTGTAAGGTGTTCATCTGGGTGGGAGGGGCTTCAGTGTGAAAACCGCGCTGTCGCCGGCACCAGCGAGCCCGGTAACCGTAAGTGTGTTTAATCAGCCAGGAGTTCTATCTGATAAATGCAGTTCTGCTTATTAGACACATTTTACAGTTTATGTCTACAATACAGTATTTAATCAGATTAAATTACGATTATGAAGTGAGTAATACTCCTTTCTTTTAAATTCATTAGACTACAGGCTCAGACTATTATTTAAATATGTTAGATATTATTAGATAAACAGTAAGATCTCCTGAGGGAACCACAGCTGTGCTCCGTGTGTGTGTGTGTGTGTGTGTGTGTGTGTAGGCACAGCGTCCATTGTCGTTCCTGTGATTGTTCTGTTGTTACTGGCGCTGCTGCTTGCTGCTGGTTTCCTGTGGTACAGAAAGAGGATGCGAGGGTGAGTTTGTGCCTGATTACAGCCCATTTACATATTCTAACACATGCAAATAATGCACTTTTAACATGCAGAAATAAACCGTGTATGTTTATACATTTTTAAAATAAGCCCCACACACACATGTTTATGAACACATCTCAGGCACCGCAATAGCTTCGAGAATGTCGTGTAATTCTTCACTAAATTGCGTCCCATTCTTTTTCCACTTTAATCTTTATATCTTAATGTTTTCTTAAAGTCTAAATCCAAACACATCCCACCCAAACCCTTCCCCCTCCCTCTTCCTCCCTTAACCACCTCCTCTCCTCTCCTCTCCTCTCCTCAGGTCTGGCAAATTTGGCTCTAATTGGCCGCGGTAACGATTCGTCCCCCTAGTGTCTGTTTCTTTCTCTTTTCTGTCTTTAGTTGGTTTAAAGGTGTGTTTGTGTGATGTGCTTCCTGTCTCCATGCTGTTCCCTACTCTTTTTGTTAGAGCTCTGATTTAGCCCTTTATTTAGTACCGAAAACTGATTTTCCGGAAACCACGTCTCACGAAAACATAGGAGGCTGATCCCATTTGTACTTTTAAAACAATTACAAACTCGGATTAGAAGCTAATCTTTAAAAAATAAAAAATAATCTTTTTTCTTTAACGTTAAATTATACATTTTGTATGTTTTTTAATGCAGCACGACTGATTTCCAGGCAGCAAACCTTATTCCTTTATAGGGCACTCATTAAATACTTAAAAATTTAACATTTAGGGTTTCAAGATTTTTTCTTTTTACTTTTGTGATTATTTCAAAATATTCCATTGTTGTTACTGTTGTTTAAGTTCTTCACTTGTCTCGGGGAACAGTTTTTCCAACATGCGTATAGATTAGTAAGGTATATTAAAAACACAAAGATATAGGCACATTTACTTACTTACTTTCTAATGTTCTTTAGACTTTACATTAGTTTATGCTTTGTTTATTGTTGTGTTGATATAAAATTGTGCTCTTAATTAGGTGCAACGTTTAAGACGCAAAAAAAATTTGTGATCGGTGTGAAAATGTAGACGGGAATGGGTTTAGGTTCGACTCGTCCACCACTTTTGCAGCTACATAAAATAAATGTAAACAATAATAATAGTAACTGTAACCTGGTCTTGTTCGCTCCTGCAGTCTTTCTGCTCTGTATCTCTGTGTTTTAATGAGGTTTTCGTTCATTTTCGTTAGTTTTGTGTATTTTTGTGTTTTTTTTTACAGTATGAATTTTCGGCATGGTGTTTATCCTAAACTCAAAACCTTCCCTTTTGTCACTTAATAGCGCTAAAGGGTTCCAGCACCAGAGAATGACAAATGGAGCCATGAACGTCGAAATCGGAAATCCGGCATATAAGATTTACGACGGGGAGCAAGACGATGACGTGGGAGAACTTCTGGATTCTGATTTCACACTCGATCCAGACAAGGTGAGAGACACACCGATAAACCTGGAGCTGACGTTTGGAATTTATTTAAAATAGACCTGCCCCGAGGTCAGGGCTTAAATAAAGCTTATTTTGTTTTACATGGTTTTACATTAGCTTTTTTATTTTCACTGAAATCTGAATACATCTATACATAACATAAATACAAAACATGAATACACTGCATTCTGATGTTGTTTTATGTCACTTAGACATTACCTATAAGTCCCCCTTTAAAAGAGCCCACACAGGAATCAGAACCGGCAAGTTCTTTATTTATTTTGTATTGAATTGTTTATAGAATGTATTATTTTGATTAAATGATCAACTTTACAATGAAAATCGCAATGTTATTTAAAAATGAAACAATCCTCTGCTACTCCTGATCTGTGTGAGAAATGGATAGTGTTATACAGTAGCAGTTTTTTTTTATATTTAAATGCTTACCATAGTTCATAATTGATGATGTATGCAGTTTAAATTGCTTTATAACGCTTGATTATATAAGAACAGCTCTGAGATTCCGATCTTTGTAATTATTTTATAAATCATGCTTAAAAAAAAAAAAAATAGGCGACTTTTCCACATTCCTGGATGATTTACTCACAATTGGGATGTAATTACCATCTACTTCACTATGACCCGTGACAAACTCTTAAAAACTAAACTGTCTCTGTCTATAAACCTACAGAATTTACTATATAAACAAGTGGCTACTACTCCTGCTATAAATTGTGAAGACCTGCTCTGCTCAGAAACAACATCCTGGATGCATATTTCTGATACCCGTAACTACAGAAGCTCTGAACTGATCCACACCTCTGTTTTTATCCTTACTATACACAGTGTAGTGTCTGTTAGGGCACACTGTTTAAAGTATTTACAATAGTACTGTATAGTAGTTTTGTGCACAGGGTAAGTCTCCAAACCACCTACGTACGATCTGACGTTCAAATAACTTACAAAGGTTTTTTGTTTTTGTTTGTTTTTTTAGTCTGTGGTTACATTTATGATTATTCCAAACCTGAACTCTTATGCTGTGTTCACATTACAAGCTTCTTCATAAGCAGATCCTTGTGTTTAGACAGGCTTAAAAAAACTGGTCCGGGTCACATTAGGGTAAAAACTGTCACGTCAATCTGATCAATTTAAATGTAGCTGAATAAACGTCCTGACAAAGACCATTTCAATATTTTACAATCTCACAATCACATCAGGATCGAATTCAGGAATGTGGGAAAGGGCCCTAATTCACATGGAGAATGATAAAAATGCAAACGTATTAACATGCTAATGCTAATCCATGCTCGTTTACCGCTTTTGCAACTTCCCAACATGCAATTCGATGCATATAAAAAAAAAAAGGAAATTTTTTTATTTTGTTTGTTTTAGCCAACTAACTTCACGAATCCAGTCTACTCCTCGCTGTACATGGGAGCCCAAACCAGCCGTAATTCTCTGGCGAGTACAGACGAAAAGAAGGAGCTGCTATCACGAGGAGACGAGGAACCGCTAGTGGAAGTGTTAACATAGACTCGTTAATGATTTTTATTGTCTGCATCATCCTAAAACTCACCCATTCTGCCTTTTATGAAAAGAGAATAGAAAAAGAAAAGCCCCCAGGAGGAGTCAGCTGATCGGCGTGAACACTATAAAATATACAAGATGAAGGACTACTTTTGTATGTGATGCAGTATTATATTTTGTTACTATACGATTTTTTTTTAGATCAGAACGAATGGAGAGAAAAAAACCAATTTTCTACATTTTGTTTTTATTCTCATTCCCACCTTTTACCTTAATAGCCACTACCTCTGTGCAAAAAAAAAAATAATATTACAAAAGAAGACACAGTATGAAATAAATTGGAACATTTTTTATTTTTATTTTTGTATGAAATGTACAGAGAAAGAATATTGTTGAATCTCGGTATTGCTGAGTTTCTATATCAGTAGTGTGTGTGTTCAAGGTCCGAGGCAAGCGTCACATTAAAGAAATGTTGATTGTTCATACAAACGGAATATAACGCGTGCTACATCAGTTACATATTTTTACTGGTTCTCTATTTTATTCTGTGCATCTAAACATTAAGAACCTTGGGAATGGTGTGTATGTTGCGTAAATGTTGCAGAAGCTTTTATGCTACCTACGTTATGGAAATATATATTTGCAGGACACTGAGTATTTTTGTTCCAGCCAATTGCTTACATTTTAAAGGTAAATTTATAAAACAACAGGCTTGAAAATGGAAAGTTTGTGACATGTCTATATCGATTTATTACAGCAAGAACTCAGAATTCTTTGAAGTGCTTTTGAAGTGTGCCTTTCTCTTTTTTCCTTTTTTGTTTGCTTTTGTTCAGAATCATGTTACATGACCAGAAAAAATAATCAGCTTCTCCCGATTTTAAGCCCAGAACATAATCACGTCACTCTCAGAAGTGTTGCTAACTGTAATTCTTGTATTTTTTATTTTTAATGTGTTTTATTTAAAAAAAAATAATAATAAAAATGACTGCTTTTATAGTGCAGAATGCTTGAAGGCCCAAACATAGTTCTGAAATAAAGTCATGTATTTGCTGGAGTTCTTTACAAACTAAATAACATTTGATACAAATAAAACATCTTAAACCCTATTGTTCCAGCATTTTATTTTTTTATTTTTTTCATCAATATTTTTATTGATTTTAAACAGGGATATAACAGGGTAAGCATGTAAGGTTTCAATACACATTTTATAACTCTCTTATGAACGAACCCCTATACCTTTAAAGCTAAAATAAGTAAAATGATGGAGCTGAAGTCATTCGACAAGGAACAACTGTGACACGATCACAAGTATGACATCATAGTCACAGGTACTAACTCAACAGACAAGCACCATGTGTGACAGAGAATCAACACCTTACAGTCTCTACTATAATGTAACAGTATAGGGTCTGTGTATAAAAACTGCAAAAAACTCTAAAAAGACTAAAAAAAAAAAGACTGCAGTCAGCAACGTGACTGTCGGAAGCGCATCATCGGCTGCTGGTCATCTCAGGGTCACTGATGGTATGATAACACCGCTATTTACTCATACGAAGGACTGATCACTTGAATCTGAGTTACTTGATATTTGATTTAATTGCTTATATTTAAAAAGATTTAAAAGCTGTCAGATACAAGAATTAAAAAGTGATTCCAGAGTTGATCCTCATGTCCCCTGTAGTTGGCTAATGGCCTTTTTTGAGTTTGAAGCAGAAACTGATGTGCAAATTCGTAGATGACTCGACAGTCGATAACCAGGTGTAGCAGTGTGGACAGAGATCAACAGATCAGTAAAGTCCAGAGACAAAGTGCTGCTGACACAGGTTAAGAGGATAATATCCAAGCGGAATGGCAGAAGAAACCTTTGGAAAAACAGTTGAGCAACTGAAAAGGAAGAGAACTTCTGCAAAAAGTAGCTTCACCAAGCAAGCTACAGTAAGTTTCTCAGCAGAGAAGCACGTAATTTTAAAAGCTCTCCACTGGAGCAAGGAAACTTTTTGAAACCAATGATGATTACAAGGCTGGGTTACTGGCAGAGATTAAAGCTCACAGAGAAGACGGTGGAGAGGTAACGCTTTCAGCACAGCAAGAAGTTGATTTTGAAGAAACAGAGGAAGAATGTAATGCAAGGCTCAAGGAAATTGACGTGCTAGTACAAACTAACCTCTGGAAAAGATATGAACAAGCCGAGATGTCAGATCTCCGCCGCTGAGACAGCTTGTAAATGTGCTATCACCAGGCCTGTAGATACCGTCGACTATAGTATGTAACTGGAACTCTTAATGAGATCGGTAAAAGAGGCAACCAAGGCTCTGGTAAACTGGGAAAGGTGGACCCCAACAACCATAGGAGCAGAGTTAGAGGGTTGGATATGCAAGCTGAAAGAGTTTAGCAATGAGTGTGAAGCAAGAAAAAATTAATTTGCATGTTAAGTGAAACCACGGATTGTGAGTAAGGCGGTTTGCGAGTGTACTGCAAGACAAGCGAGGAATTTTAATAAATTTTGACTTGGAAAACAAACAAGTCTTGGTTTACGAGTACCAAGTATCATGTATCACGCACGCACTTCTTGTTTTGACGCCGAGCGTCACGTGATTACAACTGAGCAACAACGAGTGAGCAACAACGAGTGAACAACAATGGTGTTTCTCTCTCTCCCCAGTCCCTGCTGGGTCTTAGTGCGTTTCTTACTGGTATAATCAACATCTATGTACTGTTTACTATAATACTGTGACCACGTGTCCCACATGAGGCCGCACCCAGAGAGAGCTGGGAGGGGCCGGTCTTGACTCGTGACAGTGGGAGAGCGCCGTCATGGGAGCGTGCAGGAGCGCTACCTCTGCGTGCTCCGTTCTGCCACTCCACCCACTGCCACCTTTCGCCAGCTGTGTGCCCGCATGCCAGCTGGGCACTGCCCTCTAACCTGCACGTGCACAATCCTTCTCTTTCTTTCCATCCTCCCTCCTTTAACCCTTTCCTTCCCATTTTTCCCGTAAGACCTCTGTGTCTCGTGTCTGTGCTTCATGGTGCTGCCGTGCACATGGGGTCAAACGCGTTACAATGGATGTGATAGCATCTGCAGCTCAGATTATGCCAGTAGTAAAAATAAAACCTACAAGCTTACCTATGTTCAGTGGTAATAAGAGGGACTTCTACTGCTGGGAGAGGGACGGGGAAAACCTTTAGAGAAAGGAGAGCCCACAGGGTCACTGAGGTTAAAAAGATTCAACTGGTGGACAGAATCGACAAGGTTGCCAAAGAGCTCAGGCTCTTACCTCTTACAACACAACTGCCGACGACTTTAGAGTGTTGGAGAACCACTATGGAAACAGAACCACAATCGCCATGGAAATTGTCGAGAACTGGAAAGGATTGCTGCTGTGAGAGAGAATCTGCCAAAGAGGGCTATAGAGTTAATCCAAATGATAGAAAAAGCCCTGGCAGATCTCACAGCCTTGGAAATATCAGCGCAATAAAGAAACCACTTGTGATAAAGTCCATTGAGAGCAAGTTACCTGAGTTTGTAAAAAGACAATGGTTGGTCTACTGTACATGACAGATCCTGCAAATGGCATCACACCAGAGATCACACCAACACTTTGATGCATTACTAAAGTTCCTAAAGAGAGAAGAAGAAATTCTTGAAAGGCTTGAGCAGCTCAAAATCTCAGAAAAGGCAGAATGGCCAGAAAAGAAGTCTGAGAAGTATACCTTCACCAGAACGACAAAGAAAGTTTCTACAGAAAGTGAATGCATTATGTGTGGAAAAGCGAAGCATATTGTAGAGACAAAATCTTTTTCTGCAAAAAGTTGAAAGAACTAAAACTAACAGAGAAGAAATCCATTGTAACGGAACTGGGTGCGTGTAAAAAGTGCTTGGGATGTCACAAGGATGGTGACCGGTGCAATGACAACTATCTTTGCAGAAACAAAGACTGTAAAGGGGAACCTTTATGTTTCTACTTTGTTCTTCTCCCTGCCTCCAAATCCCAGATATACAGTATCCCTGCAACTACGAAATGCTATTGCTAGTGGCTCAATGGCAAGGGAAACTCATGGCCATGGGTGGGGGAAAAGCCACCACCAGAGACCCCAGGAAAGGAAGCTAATTTACAGATGAGCAGGAGGAGCTTTTGTCTGAACTCTCATCAGAACTAGCAAAAAAGTTCAAGAGAGAATTAAAAAGTGATTCCAGAGTTGATCCTCATGTCCCCTGTAGTTGGCTAATAGCTTTTTTCAAGTTTGAAGCAAAGGCTGATGTGCAAATTCCCAGATAACTCGACAAAGCCACCCACCCTTCCCTGACTGCAAGCCAGCTTTACATGTGTAAGAAAGGCTAGACGCCAGGCATATTTAATAAAGGAACGGAGCAAGACAAAAGAGGAAAGGGAAAAAAACAAGCAAACAATTAAATAGGAAGGTAATCAAACTATAAATGTATATGAATAAAAAAAGGAAGGGCCCCACACCTGTTGAAATTTCAAGTCTGAATAACAGATTGAGTAGTGGATCTTCTCCAGGCACAAACAGGACATAATATCTCTAAGCCACTGGGCGTGAGTGGATGATGTGGCATCCCTCCACTTTAATGAAAGAGAGCGCCTGGCCAGGAGTGTCGTAAAAGACAATAAACACTTTATCTTCCTCTCCAGTGATACCAAAAAGAGCAATCAGTGGGTCTGGTTCAAGGTTGCATTTCAATATGTATGGCAAGGTTTTAAAGACGTCCCTCCAGAATTTTTTCCAAATTCGGGCATGTCTAGTACATAGGAATAAGAGACACCTCTCCACTTTTACATTTATCACTACAAGGATGGACATCTGGGTAGAAACGGGAAAGCTTATTAAGTTTAAAGAAATGAGCCCTGTGTACAACCTTAAACTGTAATAAAGAGAAGCGGGGACATAAGGAGGCTGAGTTGACAAGCTTAAGAATTTAATTCCAAGCAACATCTGACAGTGACAAATTTAGGTCTTTCTCCCAAGTTTAATTTTACTCAAAGAGGTTTGACTTAAACCCATCAATCCACCATAAATAGTAGATTTTAGGCCTTCACGCAACGGGGACAAACAGAGGAGATTATCTATAATATTTGCATTAACCCTAGGATGCACAAGTGGGTCAAAAATGACCCGGAGAGGTCATTTTCTTGCAATATCTTTGTAATGAAAAGTTATCTTTTCATATTCCAGGTATTCCTCAAATAACATGTTTTTGATATCATTCCATTAAAATGCTTAAGTTACCTCTTATACTTTTTAAGAAATTATAATATTTGTATTACTACCCCAAGTTTCCATAAGTGGGTCAAAAATGACCCACATGCATTTTCCATACAATTCCATGGGAACCTCAAGTCAAGTCAAAGTTTATTGTCACATACATAGTTATACATGTACAACATGTAGTGAAATGTATTGCATACAACCATCAGCCTCATCTAACAATCTGACAATAACAATTATTACATTCTAAATGTAACAATGGCACACATGAAATTAGTAATAGCGCGTACACTTGAATTGTCTACACACCCCTAACCCTAAATTTAAGTCTGCTCTACAATTTTTAGGCTCCCTAAGATGGTTGTATAGATGGTTTACACAGGGAGACAACCAGGGGAAGAAGTTCAGAAGAATCTGGGGGAGAACATTGTCCGGCAGTAGATTTAGAAACACAGGTCGCAACATCACCACAGATAATTTTTTCACCAGTGTGCCTCTTGCGCAGCATCTCCTGGAAATTGATCTCACTATTGTGGGGACTCTACGGCAGAACAAGCCAGATATCCCTCCTCTGATGAAGGCTTCCAAGTCCAGGGAGGTTCACAGCACAGAGTTTAGATTCAATTGGCAGCCAGCTACGTCAGAAAGAAAGGAATGGCTGTTGTCCTCCTGAGCACGATGCAGATCCAGAAAGAAAAAAACAGAAGTGATCACATTTTATAACAAGACCAAAGGAGGTGTTGACACCATGGACCGGATGGTTGGCACCTACACCTGCAAGCGACAAACACAGAGGTGGCCCATGGTGCTGTGGTACACCATCCTTGACATCGCCACCCTAAATGCCTATACCTTTTTCACGACTCAGCACCCTGAATTCAACAGAGGTATCACCAATGCACGACGGCTCTTCCTCAAAGAGCTCTCAAAGGAGCTTGTCACACCACACATGAGGAGTCGACTGGAAGGCTGCCCACAACTGCAAACCCCAATCATTGAAGCAATGGGAAGGTGTGGAGTGACAAAACCCACAACCCAGCCAAAGGACAGAAGCAGACAGGGCCAACTGAAGAGAAAGAGGTGTCAGATCTGCCCAAGTAACAAAGATCGCAAAGTCAGCAATAGGTGTGGGAAGTGCAATGTGCCTGTGTGCAATGATCACAGCCAGAAACAGGTAGTCTGTCACAACTGCATGCAGTTAGGAGACAAGAAGGCAAAACAGGGACTATCACATCAAACGCTTTAGCAAACACAGAGACTTACCTGCAAGAGAATAGAAAAGAGTGAGGAACTGTCATTGACCAGACATTTACACACATACACATAATGAATGTTGACATTGTTCTATTGCTGTTCTGTATAATATTCGTTTTTTAATTATCAAAATGTTCAAAATCTGTAATAAAGTGAAAAATAATACAATTTCAAACATGAAATCATTTTTGTGTGGTCTAAAATGTAATACAGACTATGTTACAATTCATTATTCACAACCAAAATGACAAAAATAGCATAAAACACATTGACTTTTATAGGTGGGTCAAAAATGACCCATTTATGGAAGAGTGTAGGGTCATATCACTCGTGCATCATAGGGTTAAGTGTCTCAAATGCAGATATAAAAAAAAATCAACCTGTTAAACCTCAACCTGTCAGAAAGCTGTTCAAACAATGCTAATGCCCTTATTGAACCATTCCTGAAACACTAAATCATGTAAAGAAGGTTGGAAAAGATGGTTAGAGTGGATGGGACGGGAAAGAAAAAAGCCCAGAAGACCGCAGTGCTTCCTGAACTGAGCCTATACTCCCTAGGTATGCCTAATAACTAAATTATTGATTGATTTAATTGAGGGAATGGGGAGCACAGATTCAAGAAGTGCAGTGACAGTGAGGTTTTTGACGCAGTTCATCTCCATTTCCACCCAGGCAGGCCGTTTAGGTTGGTTATGAAAATATGCCCCAAAGGTAACACATCGCATGTTTGCTGCCCAGTAGTAAAAATTAAAATAAGGTAGAGCCATGCTGCCGTCTTTTTTAGATCTTTGAAGTAGGGACTTATTCAATCGAGGACGGTTACCTTTCCAAAAGTAAGAGGATATAATTGATTCTAAAGCAGCAAAGTAAGATTTGGAAATAAAAACAGGTATAGACTGAAAAAGATATAAAAATTTAGGAAGGATACTCATTTTAATGGCAATAATGCGACTGGATTTGATATAAAAAGTAGAAGATCATCTGCATAAAGGGAAACTTTATGTTCTTCTTCCTGCCTCCAAATCCCAGAACTACAACTACAGAATGCTATTGATAGTGGCTCAATGGCAAGGTTAAAGAGTAATGGGCTAAGAGGACACCCCTGATGAGTTCCCCGCTGAAGAGAGTGCTGAGCACTCATTTGTCAGAACTGAGGCAATAGGGCTTGAATATAATCATTTAAACGTCAAAAGCCTTTTCAGCATCCAAAGAAAGGACACACTCAGGAATCCCTTCTGTACAAGATATCCATAAGGTGTCAAATGTTGATGTAAGAATTGCGATATTTGACAAAACCGGTCTGGGTCCTCAGATATAATTGAGAGTAGAACATTCTCTCATCTACCAGCTAGGACTTTAGCAAGGATTTTAACATCCACATTAAAAAGAGAAATTGGTCTATATGAAGAGCACTTTGTTGAGTCTTTATCCCTCTTTGCTACAACAGTAATACGAGCCTCATTAAATGAAGCGGACAGCTTGCCTTGCTTAAAAGATTCAGATACAGTAGAACCAAAGCTAATTGTGGTGCAAGGTATAAGGAGAATGATTTAAAAAAACTCGGAAACCAGGACAAACGCAGGAAACCCGTCAGGACCGGGGGACTTACCAGATTGCAATGATGAGATAGCTGAAATTATTTCCTCTTGTGTGATGGGCTTTTCTAATCTTAATCTAGAATCAGAGGAAAGTGTTGGGATATCTAGTTGAGTCAAGAAATGCTCAACTAAACTATGGTCCTTTTGGAACTCAGAAGTATATACAGTGGTGTGAAAAACTATTTGCCCCTTCCTGATTTCTTATTCTTTTGCATGTTTGTCACACTTAAATGTTTTTGATCAAACACATTTAACTATTAGTCAAAGATAACACAAGTAAACACAAAATGAAGTTTTTAAATCATGGTTTTTATTATTTAGGGAGAAAAATTATTCAAACCTACATGGCGCTGTGTGAAAAAGTAATTGCCCCCTGAACCTAATAACTGGTTGGGCCACCCTTAGCAGCAATAAGTGCAATAAAGCGTTTGCGATAACTTGCAAAGAGTCTTTTACAGCGCTCTGGAGGAATTTTGGCCCACTCATCTTTGCAGAATTGTTGTAATTCAGCTTTATTTGAGGGTTTTCTAGCATGAACCGCCTTTTTAAGGTCATGCCACAACATCTCAATAGAATTTATATTTTACTGTTGGTATGATGATCTTTTTCTGAAATGCTGTGTTACTTTTACGCCAGATGTAACGGGACATGCACCTTCCAAAAAGTTAAACTTTTGTCTTGTCCCCCCACATCTCGATACAGTCATTATCCGCGCTTGGATTCATATCGTTCTGCCTTTCACTCGTGACAGAATAATCCAGCCAGCTATGGATCCAGCGGCTTCTGACCGTATGAAAGCGGCATTTGGAGAGTCAAGGTGCTCTGCTTGGAACTCATCAACAGGAACTGCTCAGCACAAAGCAGTCTCTCGCTGACGTCACGTCCCAGCTCCAGAGGCTCCAACTCTCCCTATCGCAAGGAGCAAACCCCCACGTGCAGCAGGACCCATGCCTCCCCGCCCCTCCCACCTATGAGGGAGATCCAGGCATCTGCCGCTCCTTCCTATCTCAGTGTTCCCTGATCTTCGAGCTCCAAGCCTCCGCCTTTTCAACCGAACGATCTAAGGTGGCCTACGTCATCACGCTCCTGTCAGGACCCCTGCTGTTCCAAATGCGAGGACTTTGCCAGAGAAATTAAGAGGGTGTTTGACCACTCATGCCACGGCAGAGAGGCAGGCCGAAGACTGCGGAAACTTCGCCAAGGCTCGCGCTCGGCCTATGATCATGCCATTAAGTTCCAGACCCTGGCCCTCTCCAGCGGCTGGAACAACCGAGCGCTATGCGACGTATTTATGGAGGGTCTGACAGAGAAGCTCCAAGATGAGCTAATATCACGAGAGCTGGATCTATGGATCTGGCCGGGAGAGTAGATGCACGCCTCCGTCTTCGTAGGCCGGCCCGGTTTTCTCCACCCAGGACTCTGCCGCGACCTCCACCTCTACGAGTTGAACCCCAGGAGGAACCCATGCAACTGGGCAGAACCCGCATCACCCAAGAAGAGCGTCTCCGCCGCCGAGTGGAAGGGGCCTGCTTTTACTGTGGAAAACCAGGACACCTGCTCAAGAACTGTCCAGCAAAAGGGGGCGCCCTCTAGTTCAGCTGGGAGCACTAGAGGGCGGGACTCCAAGGAGGCTCCCAGAGCAACGTCACCTGCTTCCCATCCTTCTCATCCATGAGCAACAGACCCACCTTGTGCAGGCCCTGGTTGACTCAGGTTCGGATCGTAACCTGCTGAATGCGGCCTCAGCCAAAACCCTGGGTATTCCTGCGCTGCCCTTGGAGAACCATCTCAAGGTCCAGGCCCTCGACGGGAGTCCGCTCCCATCTATCACCCACAGAACCCCTCTCATTGGTCTAAGGGTCTCCGGCAACCACTTGGAACAGACGTCGTTGTTCATCATGGAGGGGTCACATGCCACGGTCGTCCTAGGCCTCCCTTGGTTAACCCATTACAACCCGCACATTGATTGGGTCAGGAACTCGATCGTAGCCTGGAACCCATCTTGTTCCACGTCATGTTTACGCGCCGCCACCACGCCATGCCTCGACCCAGTTCCCACAGAGGAGACACCGGACCTCACTCGTGTCCCCCCAGAATACCATGACCTCAGGATTGTGTTTAGCAAATCTCGTGCTGTCTCTCTTTCCCCCCCACCGACCATACGACTTCGCCATTGACCTTCTCCCAGGCACCACCCCCCCCAAGGGCCGTCTTTACTCTCTGTCACCCAAGGAACGGCAGGCCATGGATCAGTACATCACGGAATCCCTCGCTGCAGGAATCATCCGCCCTTCTTTTTCTCCGGCAGGAGCTGGATTCTTCTTCGTAGGCAAGAAAGATGGTTCCCTTCGCCGTGCATTGATTATAGGGGTTTCAACGACATCACAATTAAGAACCGGTACCCCCTTCCTCTAATGTCTACTGCCTTTGAACTCCTTCAGGGGGCCAGCATCTTCACCAAGCTCAATCTGCGCAACGCCTATCACCTCGTCCGCATTCGGGAAGGGGATAAATGGAAAACAGCCTTTAATACGCCAACTGGACATTATGAATATCTGGTGGTCCCCTTTGGACTTACTAATGCCCCAGGAGTCTTTCAGGCCTTAATTAATGACGTTCTCAGAGATTTCCTCAATTCTTTTGTATTCGTCTATCTGGATGATATCCTGATCTTCTCTCAGAACCCAGAAGAACACCAACATCACGTCAGGCAGGTGCTGCAGAGGCTGCTGGAGAACAACTTGTTCATCAAGGCTGAGAAGTGCGAGTTTCACACCACGTCTACCACGTTCCTCGGGTTCACCATCAGCCCCAAAGGCATCGAGATGGAACCTGCTAAGCTCCAAGCTGTCACTAGGTGGCCCACCCCTACCTCACGGCAAGAACTTCAGAGGTGCTTAGGCTTTGCTAACTTCTATCGACGGTTTATCCGAGGCTACAGCTCCATCATTGCCCCTCCAACAGCCCTCACGTCTACTAAGACCCATTTCTGCTGAAACCCGGAATCTGAGAAAGCCTTCAGCGAGCTTAAGAAGGGGTTCACCTCCGCTCCTATCCTCACCATCCCAGACCCGTCACGTCAGTTCATCGTGGAGATCGACGCCTCCAGCACTGGAGTAGGAGGCATCCTCTCACAAAGGTCCAACCTGGATAATAAACTGCACCCCTGCTCCTTCTTCTCCCACCGCCTAACTCCTGCTGAAAGTAATTACGGCATCGGAGACCGTGAACTCTTAGCCATCAAGTTAGCCCTGGAGGAATGGAGACACTGGCTAGAGGGAACGGAGGTCCCATTCCTAGTTTGGACCGACCACAGGAACCTCGAGTACCTACGGAGCACCAAAAGGCTCAATTCTCGCCAGGCCCGTTGGTCCCTCTTCTTCGCAAGTTTCAACTTTTCCCTCTCCTACCGACCAGGGTCTAAGAACACCAAGCCGGATGCCCTTTCGAGACTATTTACGACCACCCAAGACCCTGCCGCAGGTGAAACTATTTTGCCACCCCCCTGCCTACTCGCCGTGGCCGAGCTCGACATCGAAACCAGTGTCAAGCAAGCCCTATCTCATGAACCAAGCCCAAGCAACGTGCCTCCTAACCGTCCCTTCGTTCCCCTTGCTCTGCACTCTTAAGTCCTAGAGTGGGCCCACAGCTCTAAACTCTCGTGTCGCCCACAGCTCTAAACTCTTGTGCCACCCAAGCTCCGCCAGAACCCTGGCACTAGCCCAGCAGCGGTTTTGATGGCCCACCCTCAAGGAGGATGTCTCTAGCTTTGTTTCAGCGTGCAATATCTGCATAAGATCCAAGTATGTCAACACGGCCCCAGCTGGCCTCCTCAGACCTCTGCCCATCCCTCATCCCTCTGCCCATCCCCCTGGTCCAACATTGCCCTGGACTTCGTCACTGGGCTACCCCCCTCCGCCGGCCACACCTGCATCATGACCATGGTTGATCGGTTCTCTAAAGCTGCTCACTTTATCCCCCTACCAAAACTTCCGTCCGCCAAGGTGACTGCTGAGCTCATGATTAACCACGTGTTTAAGCTCCATGGCCTGCCTATGGACATTGTCTCAGATCGGGGCCCACAGTTCACCTCTCGGTTTTGGAAAGCATTCTGTAAGCTGATTGGGGCCACTCCCAGCTTGTCCTCTGGTTTCCACCCCCAATCTAACGGCCAGACAGAGAGAAAGAACCAGTCCCTCGAAATTGCCCTGAGGTGTATAGCTGCTGGAGATGTTACCTCCTGGAGCCAGTTCCTACCTTGGGTTGAGTACGCCCACAACTCCCAAACCTTATCATCTACCGGTCTGTCTCCCTTCCAGTGCTACCTGGGCTATCAACCGCCCTTATTCCCGTCTCAGGAGGAGGAGGTCAGTGTCCCATCTGCCCAAGCTTTTGTCAGGCACTGCAGAAAGACCTGCTGCAAGCGAGGAGAACGCTGTAAGTACAGGGTGGGGCAGAGAGTCATGCTCGCCGCCAGAGATATCCCCCTAAAGACCACCTGCCGCAAGCTCTCCCCTCGTTACCTCTGCCCCTTCACCATCACCAAGATAGTCAACCCCTGCGCTGTTAAACTCTTGCTCCCCTCAACTATGCGGCGAATTAATCCTACATTCCACGTGTCCCAGCTGCGCTGTCTCGCCTCATGCCCATTCTCGTTATTGATTTTTTGCCTGCCGATTTTGATTGTTCGCCTGCCTATTGATCTCCCGGTTTCGACTCACGCTTCCCCCTTTGATTTACGGCTCCTGTCTCTCGTCCTTTTGGTTTCGCTTTGCCTCGCTGCTTGTCTTCCCGGTTTTGACCTCGCGCTTTTCTTTTCACTACGGCTCTCGCTTCGTGTTTTGTTTTTGACGCTTCGCTGACGGACTCACGGCATTCAACCCTCGCTCACGCCTCCGACCACGCCCCCCACATCTCGATACAGTCATTATCCGCGCTTGGATTCATATCGTTCTGCCTTTCACTCGTGACAGTCACACGTTCGTAAGGTTGGTCTGGACCAACCTTAACTCACTCTTTGTGTAGTTTCAGCTCAAGATGCTAGTCGCCCCTACTGAGCCGTGTGGTTCATGTAAATTTTTCCTTTAGGCAAAACATGAGCCCTTTCCATATTTTGCCTGAGGTGGCTATTTTAAAAAAGTTTCACTTTTCAACGCAACAGATTATGGAGCTCTTCTTCCTTATACATCTCTGAAAACATCTTCAATGAGACACTGGAAGACAAAAGGAGTGCAGGAGAGCCTGTACAGCATGCGCAATACTTCACGTAGTCTTCCACTTGTCACCTTCTCTGATGCACAGAAGATTGTAAGCACTGCAAAGGGTAAGTTTGGTAAATATATGTGACATTGTAAAAGAGATAAGCTAAAAGGGGCAATAAATATGGAAATTTTGATTTTATTAAGTCCTTGATAAACAATAAAAGGCAAAAAGTTTTTTCTCCTGCACCATAGAGAATAAACTGGTTTGGAATCAGCACCATGCAGAAAGATGGTGTAATCAGTTAAGTGTGTGCTAATTTCTAATTGCTAATTTGGGAACATGACCTTGACCTTTGTCAGCTGTTCAACTATAGGCCAATATGAAACCTCCCCCTTACACAGTACTGTAACTTTGGATTCTGTTTCATCATGTGCATTATAAAAAAATTTAAAAAAAAGTAATGGTGATTATAGATTCCAACTTTTCATTTATAGTTCATATAGATAATATCACCAGGATAGCATTCTTTTTTAAAATCATATAGTTCATAAAATCATACATAGTTAAATATAATATTCATTTTCGTATACATCTTGACCCCAAAAAGTCTTGTTTGAAGTCCTGTTCTTTTTATTTTATTTTATAGTATTTAAGCTAAAGTGTGAACGTAAAGGTATGTATTTTTAATCGTTACTCTATGCCTTTGGCCTTCAGCTCTTCTTTCACTCTTTTTAAGTAGTTTGGGTCAGGATAGCCAAAACTGGGGAAAGAAAAAATACTTCTTAGGAAAAAAAATCATGCATTTTTTTTTACAGTACAAGAGCTTAAGTTTGTTTAAAGTAGCTACAACTTACCACTCAGGTCCACCATATGTACTTGTTTTGTGATGAATGCCATTCCAGGTAATTGCATCTTTTTCTCCAGTTTTCATGACGGATCCAACAGTAAAGATGAGTTTCTGATCAAAAGCCCTCATCAGCAGTTTGGACACATGGTTTCCTTCAGCATTGTCCGGTAAGTACGCAGTGCAATGAGTCCCACTGTAAGGCTTTCCAGGGTTTGGATGTTCACGCTGAATAATAAAAAAAAACACAAAATGGGATTAGCAGTGTATGAAAGACAGTGTTTAACATCATAACATGAAATAAACATAAACTCAATAATGCTTTGTAATGTGTTTTAGTTAAATTGTGTTTCCTCCAGAACATTTTTCTGATATGGTGGTAAAGGGGTGATATAGGTGTTGCATGCAAGCGCTAAAAGTTAAAAGCACTAAAAGAGGCCATGCCCGTTGTTGTATTTTCAACAGCACTTATAAAACAGTTACTGACAGTAAATATTTTTGCGCTGTAATAACAAACAAATTCAACAGTTTTAAATGACTTATGTGTAATATAAACCAAGCAAAGTTCCCAAGGACAAAATGTTTTTAGCTTATACAGTAATTAATTTAGCAAAAATATTGAAGACATTGCCCTATAGTTTGACATGCTGATGAGCTGCAGGTCGCTACACTTCTCTTATACAAGACTGCATATGTTTTAACAAAACAAGGATTTGTTTATTACTCTGTCCTCTTTTTAAAACATGTTTGGTTTTTACGTTATACAGTATACTGTATATAAATTGTAAATGAGGATCGTCAGGTCATTATTAACTCTAATAGAAGAATCTTTGAATATCAAGCAAATGTTTATAAGTTAGTATTAGTTTCAACTTTGACAAGTTAGCTTAGAGAGCTGAAAAACACATCTGGATGGCGAATTCCAGACTGTAGCTGTACAGCGGTTTTAAATATCGACTGTACAAGCCAGTTCTCCACAACACTTCATTACTGTAGGTATACATGAACGGTAGTATATACAGTAGCAATCACACCCTGGACGGCTTGCTACTGAGAAAAAAATAAAATGCGAGGTAGCTAATTAGAGAGGCATCATAGCTAAACGTCTGTAGTTACTTCAGAACAAAAAGGCCCAACTTTGTGGCATTATTTGGTTTTACTGTGTAGCCTCTTTACTAAACCTCTCACTGTTACAGTACAGTATATTGGACGTTATTACTGTTGCATTTTTCACCGCTAAGAAGGAACTTGGAGAGACGAGTGAGCTTTCTTGCTGCCCAATGCAAATGGCTGGGAGTACTTTATTAAGCACAGCACTAGATAGCATAAACAGCACATTCAATTTAGCCTCAGCACGAAATCAACAGTCAATAGAACACACACACCTAACACACACACACACACACACACACAACCTGGCCGAAGCCACTAACCCAAACACCTTTCCCCAACAGGGTGAACACACAACAAGCCCCTCCCACAAAGCATGATGGTTGCCAGTCGAAAACCCCGCCCACGCCACACTGCCCCCACCCGAGCTGTGACCGTCCCCACCCGAGCTGTGACCGTCCCCGGTCACCATGGCGAACTTCAATCTTGGAGGCGTGACGTGGTCGGCGCTGGCGTTGTGAACGCCAAAGTCTTTTTGCAGGAAAAGGAGGGGCGCAACCCTCTCCCTGAGGTGGACCGGCCTCCACAGAGTCCGATGTTTCGCTGGCGTTGGGCTGATAGGTAGCGAGACGGGCCCGGTGGAGCACGACCACTCGCGACCGCCCCGTCAACCGCACCCGGTAGACTACATCGGAGAGCTGGGCAATTACCGTGCAGGGGCCCACCCAGTGGGACATAAGCTTAGGCGAGAGCCCCCTTTTCCTTCCGGAGGAATACACCCAAACCTGCTCCCCAGTAGCTAAGTCTCGCCCCCGGCTGTGAGTATCATACACACGGCGCTGCTTAAAACCGGCCAAGTGTTTACGCCCAACTCGTGAACACAGAACAGTTTGTCTTTTAGAGAACAATTTGTCTTTTAATCCAACCCAGGCTTTGTGGGTAAATCCAATTGTGGAGGTGGCCCGAACACAAGGTCCACGGGTGTGCGCAACTCGCGGCCGAACATTAACGCAGCTAGCGTGAGCTGTGAGGACTCCTGCAATGCTGTGCGATATGCCCAAAGCACGAGAGGCAAATGTTTGTCCCAATCCTTCTGCCGGTCGCTGGTAAGCACGGCGAGTTGGGTGATGAGCGTCCGATTGAAACGTTCCACGAGGCCGTCACTTTGTGGATGAAGGGGCGTGGTGCGGGTCTCTTTTACCCCGAGGCGCTCACACACCGCCGCAAACACCTCCGCCTCGAAGTTACGCCCCTAATCGCTGTGTAACTGCTCCGAGGTGCCGAATCGGCTGAACACCTCATCCACCAGCACTCGAGCTGTGGTGGAAGCGCTCTGGTCAGGAACAGCAAAAGCCTCCGTCCACTTGGTGAAATAGTCCATGGCCACCAGCACATACCAGTTCCCGCGATCGGAAATGGGAAACGGCCTGAGAATGTCCATGCCCATACACTCCATAGGTGCCCCCACCTGAAAGTCCTGCAGGGGTGCTCGTGAGCGCTGGGTAGGGCCCTTCTTTGCCGTGCAGACGTCGCATCTGTGAACGCAGTAATTCCTCTCCGGTCCAGACAATGCGCGGCTGAAGTAGGTGATAGCACGCTCTTTGCCCTCGGAAACCTGAGACAGGACAGCCCCCAGCCCTACATTGCTTGCGTCCGTGTCGAGGATAAACATACGAGATGCGTTAGAATATTCCAGAATGGGCGACGTGACCGGATTTTCCTGTAACTGAGTGAAAGCACGCGCGTGCACCCTGTCCCAGCGAAACGGCTGGTTCTTTTTCGTGAGCCCATGCAGTGGGCTGGCGATCGTGGCAAAATCCTCCACGAACCGGCGATAGTAAGAGGCAGGTGCGGAAGGTGCGGAGCTGCGACACGTTTATCGGTTCAGGCCAATTATTTACCGCAGCAATTTTGGCTGGATTGGTAGCGGTCCCTTTTGCACTAATTACATGGCCCAGAAACACGGTCTCTTGCCGCAACAGCTGGCACTTTTTAGGGTTAAGCTGCAAGTTTGCTCGCCGGATAGCCAGAAAAACTTTCCGTAGATTAGCTAACGCGCCCTCAAACTCTTTCCCGTGCACCAATAGATCGTCCAAGTAGACCACACAATGGCTGCGAGGAATGTCGGCCAGCACTTTCTCTATCAGCCGTTCAAAAGTAGCTGGAGCGTTACAGAGGCCGAACGGCATGCGCCGAAATTGCCATAGCCCTTCGAAAACGCGGTTTTAGGTCGTGCTGCCGGGGCGAGCTCTACTTGCCAGTACCCGCTACGCAGATCCAACGAGCTAAACCAAGCCGAGCCCGCAACGTGTTCCAGCGCATCATCTATTCGCGGTCATGGATAAGAATCCTTGTGTGTCACCTCGTTTAACCGCCGGTAGTTAACACAAAACCACCACGACTCGTCCTTTTTACGCATGAGCACAACCGGTGAAGACCACGGTCCGGACGCTGGCTCTATGACGCCCGAGTCGGCCATCTCACACAGCTTCTGTTTGACGATAGTACGTTTAGCTAATGGGAGGCGTCTCGGATGTAGCCGAACAGGAGCTGTGTCTGACTCAACCCCACACTGCTACGCTGCATTAGCTCGGCACGGTGCAAATGTTTAAGGCTGGGTCTGGCAGTGTACAACCGCGCTTGCCTTATAAAAAAATATAAGTCCCAATAATCCCCAGCGCAACAGCGAAACTGTAAAGCCGGTGTCTACGGACACCCGTAGTGAAACGTCGGAAGGTAAATCCAGCAGTTGGGAAAACAAAGACGGCTGTGGGAGGCGACTTCCCCTCGGCGGCCCCCGGAGCTAGTTTAACGGCTGCTGGGGTACGTGTCCTCAGGCCTGAGAACGTTGCAGCAGTAGTCCGGCGGTCCCTGGCCTTGCCGTTGTCGCGAAATCTCGGAGGCTTGTTCGAGCGTGACGCCCTCCAGCGAGAGGGCCACCCGGACGGCTATTTCCGTCAGGGACCAGACCGTGGCGAACTCCACTATGGCGAGGAACGCGTGGGGTTCGACGGCGCCGTTGTAGGAAGGCAGGTGCAGCTGCAGGTCGCCTCACCGGCTGACGGCGCACGGAGCTGTAGCTTGCTCCAGCACCTGCGCTGCGTCACCGTAGGAATCCCCCCCGAGGTCCAGTGCCGGGATCTTCAACACGCCGCTCCGCTCCGGTCGCCGCTCCGCTCCGGTCGCCGCTCTTTTCTCGCGCTGGCCCCGTCAGGGAGGATTTTCCTCCACCTCAACTGTTCTGCTACTCGGCGGCCTGCTTGAATTCTCCGGATGTCCGGCTGGGAGTACTTTATTAAGCACAGCGCTAGATAGCATGAACAGCACATTCAATTTAGCCTCAGCACGAAATCAACAGTTAATAGAACACACACACCTAACACACACACACACAACCTGGCCGAAGCCACTAACCCAAACACCTTTTCCCAACAGGGTGAACACACAACAACCCCTGTAATGTGGCCCATGCATTTAAATAAAGAGGCCTGTTATGGCGGGGGTCTCATCGCCCGTGCGGCCTTCCACACTTGTACTATTATAGGGGGAAACACTGCAGTATCACCTCAAGCACAGAATTAAATTAAATTAAATTAAATTAAACCAGGATATTACTGTCTGACACAATTTCTTAAGGAATGTACATTCCGCCTTTTATTTCAATAATTTTTTTTCAAAAAAATTATTTATTAAGATCAATAAGGCAGTCATTTTGAACAGAGAAATGGCCAAGAAAACTATTTTAACTCATTCTGAAAACTTTACAATCCTTTAGACAGTGCAGTGATGTTAGAAAATAATAATAAAAAAGAAATAAAGATGTTCTCTTACCGTCTGAATGCCAGTAGGTATTTTGTACAAAATTAAAATTGTACCACATTCAGGAAAGCCAGGAAGGTCTATGTCTTTGAGGTGTTGTATATACATTGTTCCATTCGGTTGGTTTCCTTTTAATATCCCAAAACATTTCCCACATACAGGGCAAACTTCTCCACTGCTTTTTATAGACTGTTTCAGACACTCACTGCAGAACTCATGTCCACATTTTATCTTTGTCTTTTGAATTAACATATCCAGGCAAATTGAACATTTATCTCCTTTACTCTTTGTCTCTTTATGTTTTATTACTTTACTTTGCTCCTGGACAAAATAAAGGTTTTGCAGCATGGCTCCACTTCTCAGGTCAGTGCCATGTGTTCCTCTCATCTCCTCCATTTCCATTTGCCCCTTCTGCCCCTGTAAAAAATCCCATGGATATCCCAGCGATAGTTTTGTCTCCTCATTAAATACAGTACGTCCAATAATCTTTTCAATATCAGCTATAGCGGGAATGACATACTTTGGCAGTCCAAAAAGTTTCCAGCTTCCATTGCTTTCTCCTCCACCCACACATGGGTGTTGAGAGCTAAGTATCTGTTGAGCTATTTTAATGTAGGAAGGGTCTTTAAGATCACAGGTGACTGCTGAGGTGACAGCTTTTTGGTAGAGATGAGTTAAAGCTCTGAGGGCGTAAGCTTCGAGATTGACCTGATGAGTTCCTCGGGATCGCGCTGACACCTTCACCGAGCCTTTGACAGGTTCAGCATCAAACTGAACTCCAAATTTATTTTGGATCTCTTGTAACTGTTTCACAAAAACAATATTTAATAATTTCCAGTGTGTCCCATCCATCTCAACTGGAGCTTGTGCGTTTTTGATGTGCATGTCCAAGTTATTTGGTGTCTGCCTTAAATAAGAACTTTCTGATGATCTCCACTGCTTAGTGTCCATCTCAGTGTTGTAGGGATTATTGTAGCTAGGTGATTTAGCAGGTTCCAAATTTAACCGCTTCTTAACCATCGATGTAATATGTTCTGGTGCAAACAGCAGGTTGTTATTTGCTGACATGTTTAGCAGGATCTTGTTCTCTTCATCTGGAATATGTTGCAGCACCTGTTTCATTACATCAGACTCCATGTGTGATTGAGGGACAGGGACAGATTTGATATTATTTGCTTTAGCCAGGTAAAGATCAGTAAAGGCCTGAGTAGCTTTGATTACAGAATCACTCTCACTCTTCTCATCAGCTTTCTTAGCAGAGATTGAAACACATGTTTCTGCATTTATTTTAACTCCAAACTTATTCTCAATCTGTTCCAGTTCCTTTCTGTAAGTTTGACTGAGATAACAGTATAGAAAGGGAGGGACAGTGAGAGCTCCTGGGATGTCAGCGGGTCCTGGAAGATTAGACGCAGCTCCTACATCCTTCATGTGCTCAGGTCGAATTATTTCTTTCACAGTCATGTTCCCCTAATAAATATAGAAATACAAATGTATACAGTTTAATTAAAAGTCAAATTATAGAACTCTCATTATAATGTATAAACCTCTAGGATTATGGGTAAAATGGTTTGTGTGGACTGATGCTCTTCTTATCATCTCAAACAGTTTTATGAATGACACAATAAAAATGACCTACAAATTAAGTGAAAGTACAGTATTGTGGACCCATTTCAGACCCTTTGCCTTGAGAAGAAGCTCTGTTCTTGGGTCTTTTTGTTCACAATGTCAGTGGGATTTAACTTTTTTTAGGGTTTGTGTTTAACCGCAGCTCTGTTCACCAGTTATCCTGATGAACTCTCATTTTGTCTGTAATTGTTATTACTTTTAAAATAAGGTTTATGTGTTTATACTTAACATACTTAGTGTTAATGTACAGTTAAGTGTAATATTATGATAATTTAAGATCATAACTCATATGATTTGATAGAATAACAGACTTTTCCTTTTTGATGTAGTCAGTTTATTATGATCCAACTGCCAAAATAATAATTAATCTAAATCAATTGAAGTAATACATCTGAGCACAGCCCCCTACAATTAACACATTTTAGTTCCTTAAAAATTAAATACTCAAGTACCTTAGAAACAAATATTTTTTAAATAAAATATCTAAAGAAAATGATACAGTACAGCAAGCAGCTGAAACACTCTTAACCCAAATTTTAAATATTACGCAGCAAACAAAAACATAAAATGTTCTAATTGTTAATGTTAGTATTTAAATAAAATATTTTGTGTTGAAATGTTCAAAATTTTAGATAAATTAATTTAATAATAAAAGAAAATTAATATTTACCTTTGGCCTGGATCCTTTATTCAGAGACTTTGGTTTATCTTTCTGAAAGTGCACTGTGGCGCTTTTATCAAGCTGCTTAAACATTAAAGTTGCAGTTTTTATATAATTTAAAGCTGTCGAGAATTGTGAAGAAATAGACTGATTGTAAAACCATAAATATAAAACAAAGTGACAAATTTGCTGATTTATTTGTTTAATAATTTAAAATAATGCACATTCTCACCAGTAGATGGCGTGATCTCCACCTCTGCAGTGTGTCCATCACCTAAAAGTTGAACTTCATGAACAATGCATTTCTGTTCATTAAAAGGCTGCTGAGAACACCAGGTCTGTAGAGCTGTCTGTAGATGATATTTCCATCTCGGAGGTATTTCTTCTGGCCAGTCCACTGTCATATAAACCTTTGCAACGTCCCGAGGTGCTGAGGGGTTTCGATCATCATCTGCTGTATCCTAATGTATTAAAGGAAGCAGGAATAAATATTTAATACAGTTCACAGAATACTTATGATCTATTTACGCTAAACACTGTCTCAATATGCTTTTACTAATCAGGCTGTCGACATTTCACAGAAGGGGGTGTTACACCTCTGTATCTTTATAACAGCTACTTCAGTGCTGATAATGTGATAAACTCACTCAGTGAACAGCATCAGTGAGAAACATTTTTTAATATAAGCATTTAGATCCTGCATTACCAGGTAGATCTAGGTCTGCTTACTTAATACAAACTAAACATCCCTTTCTTTATTTCATTAAGAATGATGTCTTATCTTCTTATCTGCTGATAAATCTCTACATCATGGCTCATCATTTGCTTTTTTCTAATTAACAGCTGTATTAGAATTAGTAAAACCTAATGAGCACATTTGGTCAAAAAGACACACCATGATGAATTTTAAAACACAGTATTATTATATTAATCATAGTTTCATTCTCTTTCCTTCCTTACCATTAGTCTGAAAGCAAAGTGTAAAGTCTTAAAGTCTTAAAATGTCTCTAATAACTTTAGGAGGTTCTCTTACTGTCATTATGATCGCTGAATATTTACTGAAAACATCCCGGAACAGATGTAGTTTGCCATAAAGCTGCCTCGTGATTTATTCTTATATTTTTAACTATAGTATCTGAAACCTCTTTTTTGTCTTGATCAGATTTATACAAACATACAGTATACTGTACTAGATGTGCCCACGACTTTGTTTGCGATTTTGTAAGCATGTTCTAAAAAATGTACAATGCAACCTGTTGAATTTTGGAATAACCTAAAATATTTGTGTGTTAACTTTTACACGTTAACTTTTAAGTGCATGGAATGAAGGTGTGAGATGGCATTTATTAAGTAAATTTTTTTATTGCATACTCATAAGCAATTATTATGTACAGCGCCATCTGTTGAATTTTTAAAGGTCGACTTTTTATGATATAAGGGTTGTTGTTGGTCTTTCGGCTGGCAAGGGGTCGCCCCAGCGGAATACCCAGTCTGCACTACAACTTGGCACAGGTTTTACGCCGGATGCCCGTCCTGACGCAACCCTGCCATTTTATCCAGCCTTGGGTCCGGCACTGCATCCAGTGGCTGGGGTTTGGTGCCCCTCATGATATAAAGGTGTTCTTCCATAAAAATTTTAAAGAAGCATATCTTCTCTTCTTGTAGGCTGATTGCGATTAAACAAAACCTCCATGTTACCTCAAGATCAGTCAAATACAGCTGTGAAAAACCCATTAAAATAAATTCATAGTTCATAGGTTTTTGATGTGTGTACTAATAAACAGACAAAATTCCAAAAACCATCTTGATGCAAAGCAAGATAGTTCAAGCTGTGAATTGTCATAACTGAGATGATTATGGCTTAATTCGATTCAATTCAATTTTATTTGTACAGCGCTTTTAACAATTGTAATTGTCACAAAGCAGCTTTACACAATCAAATGAGCTTCCAGCTTATGAAAACCCCAAATCCACAAGAAAATTAGAATATTGTGAAAAGGTTGAATATTCTAGGTTCAATGTGTCCAACTCTAATCAGCTAATTAAACCATAACACCTGCAAAGGGTTTAAATGGTCTCTCAGTCTGGTTCAGTAGGGAAATCTCAGTCTGGTTCAGCACAATCATGGGAAAGACTGCTGACCTGACAGTTGTGCAGAAAACCATAATTAACATCCTCTATGAGGAGGGAAAGCCTCAAAAGGTAATTGCAAAAGAAGAAATTACCTTTGATATAGCACTTTGGCAACAAAAAGCACATTTATAGAAAGTTATGTGGAAGGGAAAAGTGTGGAAGAAAAAAGGTGCACAAGCAGCAGGGATGACCACAGCCTGGAGATGATTGTCAGAAAAGTTTGTCAGCCATTCAAATGTGTTGGGGACTTTCACAAGGAGTGGACTGAGGCTGGAGTCAGTGCATCAAGAGCCACCACACACAGATGGAATTGGGCTACAAATGTCATATTTCTCCTGTCAAGCCACCCCTGAACAACAAACAACGTCAAAAGCGTCTTACCTGGGTTAAAGATAAAAAGATCAGAAAACTTTGGAGCACTTCATGCTTCCTTCTGCAGACGAGCTTTATGGGGATGCTGACATTTTCCAGAACGCTTTGGCACCTGCCCACACTGCCAAAAGAACCAAAACCTGGTTCAATGATCATGTGATTACTGTGCTTGATTGGCCAGCAAATTTGCTTGACCTGAAGCCCATAAAGAATCTATAGGGCATTGCCAGGAGAAAGATGAGAGACATGAGACCGAACTATCCAATCTAGAAGAGCTGAATGCCACTATTGAAGCATCCTGGTCTTCCCTAACACCTCAGCAGTGCCACAGGCTGATAGCTTCCATGTCACGCCGCGTTGAGGCATTAATTGCTGCAAATGGGGCTCAAACCAAGTACTGAGTACATATGCATACTTATACTTTTCAGAGGTCCGATATGTTCTATGTACAATCCTTGTTTTATTGATTGCGTGTAATATTCTAATTTTCTGAGATTGTGAATTTGGGGTTTTCATGAGCTGTAAGCCATAATCATCTCAATTATGACAAATTATGGCTTGAACTATCTTGCTTTGCATGTAACAAGTCTATCTTATATATTTGTTTTACCTTTTAAGTTGCATTACTGAAATAAATGAACTTATGCACAATATTCAAATTTGTGAGTTTGTGTGTCCCTTAACCTAGCCTCTGTGTGTCCCTTCGCCTAGCCTCTGTGTGTCCCTTAACCTAGCCTCTGTGTGTCCCTTAGCCGAGCCTCTGTGTGTCCCTTGGCCTAGCCTCTGTGTGTCTCTTAGCCTAGCCTCTGTGTGTCTCTTAGCCTAGCCTCTGTGTGTCTCTTAGCCTAGCCTCTGTGTGTCCCTTCGCCTAGCCTCTGTGTGTCCCTTAGCCTAGCCTCAGTGTGTCCCGAGTCCCTAATGTTGTGGTAGCTATTTGGTAAGTGTAGCTAGTTGTATGTTTAGCTCTAAGGTATGTGTAGCTATGTGCATGTTAGGCTAAAAACATGCTTAGCTAGATGTATGTGTAGCTGACTGCCATGGTTAGCTAATGACCATGTTTGGCTAATAGCCATGTTTAGCTGATTGCCATGTCTTTAGCCTTAGTCCTGTCTCTAGTCTCGTTGTGTCTCTAGTCTCTCGTCATATTTTGTCCTGTTTTAGCTCCATGCTTAGTTTGTGGGTAATGTCATGTATGTCGTCATGTCGTCATGTAATGTCATGTATGGACAAGGAGACTTGGTGGTGGGATAAGGAAGTCAAGGAGTGTATACAGGAAAAGAGGCTAGCTAAGAAGAAGTGGGACTCTGAGAGGACTGAAGAGAGTAGACAGGAGTACAGGGAGATGCAGAGTAAGGTGAAGGTAAAGGGGGCAAAGGCCAAACAAAGAGCATATGAGGACTTGTATGCTGGGCTAGACAGTAAGGAGGGAGAGGTGGATCTGTACAGGTTGGCAAGGCAGAGAGATAGAGATGGGAAGGATGTGCAGCAGGTTAGAGTGATTAAAGATAGAGATGGAAATGTACTGACAGATGCCAGGAGGGTGATGGGAAGATGGAAGGAGTACTTTAAGGAGTTGATGAATGAGGAACACGAAAGAGAACAAAGAGTAGAAGAGATGACTGTTGTGGAACAGGAAGTAGCAAATATTAGTAGAAGTGAGGTGAGAAGGGCGTTGAAGAGGATGAAGAGTGGAAAGACTGTTGGTCCTGATGACATGTGGAGGTATGGAAGTGCTTAGGAGAGGTGGCAGTAGAGTTTCTGACAAGTGTGTTTAACAAGATCTTGGAGAGTAAGAGGATCCCAGAGGAATGGGGGAGAAGTATATTGATGCCAATTTTTAAGAACAAGGGAGATGTGCAAAGCTGTGGCAATTATAGAGGTATAAAGTTAATGAGCCAGACAATGAAGCTGTGGGAAAGAGTAGTGGAAGCTAGGTTAAGGGCAGAGGTGAGCATTTGTGAGCAGCAATATGGTTTTATGCCTAGAAAGAGTACATCAGATGCAGCATTTGCTTTGAGGATGCTGGCGGAGAAGTACAGAGAATGTAACAGTCTTGGGGTAACCGTGGACAATCATCTGTCATTTTCCCCACACATCACTAACCTTACTTGCTCTTGTAGATTTCTTCTTTACAATATCAGAAGAATTCGCCCATTTCTTTCTTCACAGGCTACTCAGGTGCTTGTTCAGTCCCTTGTTATTTCAAGACTGGACTACTGCAACTCACTCCTGGCAGGCCTGCCTCTGTCCACGATTCGTCCTCTGCAACTTATCCAGAATGCAGCAGCACGTCTCGTTTTTAACCTTCCCAAGTTGTCCCACACCACACCACTTTTCTGTTCTGGCACCTAGGTGGTGAAATGAACTTCCTCTAGATGTCCGTACAGCTGAGACTTTGACTATCTTTAAACGACGACGACAACGCATCTGTTTCCCCAGTACTTGAATTAACCCCCTTGAAAAAAACTCTTCCCTGTTGTGTTGGACTAATGGCACTTAGTTATTAATCTAGTTAACCCAGTGTAAGTGTCTTTGTAGATTTAGAGAAAGCATATGACAGGGTGCCAAGAGAGGAGCTGTGGTATTGTATGAGAAGGTCTGGAGTGGCAGATAAGTATGTTAGAGTGGTGCAGGACATGTATAAGAGCTGTAAGACAGTGGTGAGATGTGCTGTAGGTGTGACAGAAGAGTTCAAGGTGGAGGTGGGTCTGCATCAAGGATCGGCTCTAAGCCCCTTTTTGTTTGCTCTGGTGATGGACAGAATGACAGATGAGGTAAGACAGAAGTCCCCATGGACTATGATGTTTGCAGATGACATTGTGTTCTGTAGCGAGAGCAGGGAACAGGTGGAGGAAAATTTGGAGAGGTGGAGGTATGCTCTGGAAAGCAGAGGAATGAAGGTTAGCCGCAGCAAGACAGAATACATGTGTGTAAATGAGAGGGACCCAAGAGGATCGGTGAGGCTACAGGAAGCAGAGGTAAAGAAGGTGCAGGATTTTAAGTACTTAGGGTCAAAGGTCCAGAGCGTGTTCAAAGGAGGTGAAGAGGCGGGTACAGGCAGGTTGAAATGGGTGGAGAAAAGTGTCAGGTGTGTTGTGCGATAAAAGAGTATCAGCGAGAATGAAAGGAAAGGTGTACAGGACAGTGGTGAGACCAGCGATGCTCTACGGTTTAGAGACAGTGGCGCTGAAGAAAAGACAGGAGGCAGAGTTGGAGGTAGCAGAGCTGAAGATGTTGAGGTTCTCTTTGGGAGTGACAAGGATGGATAGGATCAAGAATGAGTTTATCAGAGGGACAACCCACGTTAGATGTTTTGGAGATAAAGTCAGAGAGGCCAGATTGAGGTGGTTTGGACATGTTCAGAGGAGAGATGGTGAATATATCGGTAGAAGGATGCTGAGGTTGGAACTGCCAGGCAGGAGGTCTAGAGGAAGACCAAAGAGGAGATTTATGGATGCAGTGAGAGAGGACATGAAGTTAGTTGGTGTGAGAGAAGAGGATGCAGAGGATAGGGTTAGATGGAGGCAGATGATTCGCTGTGGCGACCCCTGAAAGGGAACAGCCCAAAGACAAAGAAAAAAGAAGAAGAAGTCATGTATGTCGTCAGGAAGCCTGTGTCACAACATTGGGCTTGTTATACGTAAAAGGTATTAGTGCCTGTGTTTCACCATCACGCCGAAGCCTTGTATGGACCGCCATCGCGCCAGTGGCTCCCCATACTGTAGCACCCGTGTCATAATATGCCTTTGTGGTAGTTAAAGTTTGTTGTTTGTTTTTGGTTTTGTCTCTTCCTTGTTATTGTAAAGAACCCTCTACGCCTATGCCTGCACCTTTTTGCCCACGGCAACACCATCAGCCGTAACACCCACTTCATGACAGACGGGATTCCAATCACCCGACGCTTACTTTCACACCTCTTTCACATACAGCTGTGTATTGACACAGCAACTCTAGTTGCAGTCTGCCCCAGAGCTTCCTCGAGATTTATTTTCTTGTAACCTTTACATATTTTATATTCTGACTATAGTGTCTGAATATGTTTTTGTATCTGTTTTCTTTTTATATCTTGGTTTATGTTTATAAATGCACAAGTCAAAAGACATTGTGTGTAAATTTCATTTAAATACATGAAATCGTATTGTCTTAATCAATGATCAATGTGTTTGAATACTTATTTCCTCTTACTGTATCTTCAGTAACAGGAAATGTGGGATTTGTCATTTGGGATTAATAATTTATTCCCATTTGCACTGTCAAATTAAAAATAAATTAAAAATGCAATATTAGATTTTATTCATGATGTGTATGTATGGAGAACTTTTATTAGCAAATGAGCAGGACATTGCAGGACCTGAAAAAATTTCTGTCTGTTTGTATTTGTATTTTTTTCTGTCCAGTCGATTTTGTCACAACACCACACAAAACTGGCCAGACAGAATTTAATTGAACTTATCAGGGCCTTCAGTATTTTTGCCTAAAAGTAAACCTGCGCCATAAATGAAGGCAAAATGTTGAGTAGAAGAGACGTTATGAGCAGTTATGTGCCAGATTATGTCACAGCAGCTAGCGCTTTTTTTGGATAACTATAGCGATTATTCTTCATGGTGGGCTTGGCTATATGCGTCAATTAATGGAGCCAATCAACACGATAGTTTAAAGTAAATACACAGAAATGACCATAACACACCTACTGTACTGTATGAGGTGCCTAAATACTCACAAAACAGAAACGAATTTGTCACCTACTCTAAAAAAGTCAAGTAGACTATTAAAACCGTGGTGGGAATAAAAGGCAGGAATGTGAAACGCCGCTATTAGACAAAATAATGGTCGTTAGAGCAAACATATCTGCAGCACTCCAAGGTGAGTGTGTGTAAAATACCCGGACTGAGAGCGCTTTATTTTCTGCTAAAATGTTGAGTGAAAGTGATGTTATGAACAGTCATCTGCCGGATGTAATAATTTATTTAAATGGGAAGTGTGTTTGCCTGATGACGGAAGCATAAACTGGCGTTAAAACAGTTTAGGCTACTCACCCTTAGAAATGTTATTCATTTGTAGTAATAAATTAGGGTTCTAATTACATTAAAGATAATTTACCTTTAGCTTTAAGCTTTTAACTATTTCTAAAAATGCTTTACCTGTCAACGACGGGTACTAACCTAGTTTTTAATATGTAGATATGCATGTCATTTTCCCTCCTCATTTGCTAATAAATGTTGACTCTTTCATGTACATCATGACCAACATCTGATCATCAAACTGATTATTAAATGTGATATTTACCTTCTTTTGATTCAACAGATTTATTTCACGTTTCTTGGGTCTTGTATCAGAACTCTTGGGCGCTGATAGAGACATCTAGACAAATAGACACACCGTAAGTCTACACGCATGATATATTTTTAAATAACACATATTTTCCATGTATCTAAAATACCATTATGAAAAACAGTGAAAGTTAGCACTCACTAAATGCAGTGTTAATCCTGATAATACTGATAATGCTTTAAGAAACCTGATATTAACCTGAGATATGTCTGAGGGTTCAGGGACAAGATTCCAACCACCTGATGTATACAGATCCTGTAATATAAAACAGAGTACAGAATTATATATGGAAAATACTGCATAGTGGATTTATACTTCTGATTTATTTATTATATCTTTATGTAATATCACACATAATATCAGATAATAGTTTTTTCATCCTCATCTGGGTGAATTAGAAAGCAGTAAATGATCTGCATTTATACAGTGTGTAGGGTGGCAGGCAGTTCAGCTATAATAGCTGATGTTAATTGATGTTAATATGGAGTCATTTCTCCAAATTCATCACAAATGACCCCTTTTTATGATTACTGCAGTTTCAGAATTAATCAACCTGCTGAATAAAATCCCTCATTAGAACACAAAGAAATCCACAGAAAACTCAGGGGAAAATCATTAGAAATTCTGCGAGTTCTCATAATGCTAATGTGTCAGGTTGTGTAACAATGACAGAGGTATTGGGTGGCAGATCTAAAAGCTATTATAAATAATAAACACTTATGTAAGTCTTTGAAATGATTAATCACTTATTGTTATATAAATGTGTATAAACGTGTATATGTCGGGCTGTAAACAGTCACTCACTTGTTGATGTTGTAATCTGGAGGCTGTCTTTTCTTTGGTCCTGATACCTTACGATCACACGAAGTGCCGAGGTATCAGGACCCTAATATAGACACGCTAACCGGTTCAGCGCATTCACACTGATAGTGGCGTTGCCTGGCAACCGGAAAGTTTCTTGTCTGCTTCCTCAGCTTTGTGTATTGACACAATTCTTAGGCCTACAAATAATTCTGTCAACCTCATGGATTTGTTTTCATTCTGACACACACCATCTGTGAGACTTCATATAGACATGTCCATAAGTTTGAATCTGCTCGGGACAGGTTTATTTCATGTAAACAGGATTTAGCCTGCGCTCCTGGTGGGTTATGATTGATTGAAATGGCGAGGTCACACCTGATTGGTTAAAGAGCACGACTGACGCGGACTGACTCATGTGGGAAAAATAAAGTATCTTGCATATAATCGCTATCAAATATTATATTAGAAGATAAATTTATAGGTTAATTAATATCAACTATGATATTACTATTATAATAAACCTTAGGCACGAGACAGCCGTCAAGACCATTAATACAAACTCTTGTATATTGTTTATTTTGTAACACATTTATTTTTCAGGGGTTTGTCATGCAAATATATATATATATATATATATATATATATATATATATATATATACAGTGGTGTGAAAAACTATTTGCCCCCTTCCTGATTTCTTATTCTTTTGCATGTTTGTCACACAAAATGTTTCTGATCATCAAACACATTTAACTATTAGTCAAAGATAACACAAGTAAACACAAAATGCAGTTTTTAAATGATAGTTTTCATTATTTAGGCAGAAAAAAAATCCAAACCTACATGGCCCTGTGTGAAAAAGTGATTGCCCCCCTTGTTAAAAAATAACTTAACTGTGGTTTATCACACCTCAGTTCAATTTCTGTAGTCACCCCCAGGCCTGATTACTGCCACACCTGTTTCAATCAAGAAATCACTTAAATAGGAGCTACCTGACACAGAGAAGTAGACCAAAAGCACCTTAAAAGCTAGACATCATGCCAAAATCCAAAGAAATTCAGGAACAAATGAGAACAAAAATAATTGAGATCGATCAGTCTGGTAAAGGTTATAAAGACATTTCTAAAGCTTTGGGACTCCAGCGAACGACAGTGAGAGCCATTATCCACGAATGGCAAAAACATGGAACAGTGGTGAACCTTCCCAGGAGTGGCCGACCGACCAAAATTACCCCAAGAGCGCAGAGACAACTCATCTGAGAGGCCACAAAAGACCCCAGGACAACATCTAAAGAACTGCAGGCCTCACTTGCCTCAATTAAGGTCAGTGTTCATGACTCCACCATAGGAAAGAGACTGGGCAAAAACGGCCTGCATGGCAGATTTCCAGAGCGCAAACCACTTAAGCAAAAAGAACATTAAGGCTCGTCTCAATTTTGCTAAAAAACATCTCAATGATTGCCAAGACTTTTGGGAAAATACCTTGTGGACCGACGAGACAAAAGTTGAACTTTTTGGAAGGTGCGTGTCCCGTTACATTTGGCGTAAAAGTAACACAGCATTTCAGAAAAAGAACATCATACCAATAGTAAAATATGGTGGTGGTAGTGTGATGGTCTGGGGTTGTTTTGCTGCTTCAGGACCTGGAAGACTTGCTGTGATAGATGGAACCATGAATTCTACTGTCTACCAAAAAATCCTGAAGGAGAATGTCCAGCCATCTGTTCGTCAACTCAAGCTGAAGCGATCTTGGGTGCTGCATCAGGACAATGACCCAAAACACACCAGCAAATCCACCTCTGAATGGCTGAAGAAAAACAAAATGAAGACTTTGGAGTGGCCTAGTCAAAGTCCTGACCTGAATCCTATTGACCTTGACCTTGGCATGACCTTAAAAAGGCGGTTTATGCTAGAAAACCCTCAAATAAAGCTGAATTACAACAATTCTGCAAAGATGAGTGGGCCAAAATTCCTCCAGAGCGCTGTAAAAGACTAGTTGCAAGTTATTGCAAACGCTTGATTGCAGTTATTGCTGCTAAGGGTGGCCCAACCAGTTATTAGGTTCAGGGGGCAATTACTTTTTCACACAGGGCCATGTAGGTTTGGATTTTTTTTCTCCCTAAATAATAAAAAGCATCATTTAAAAACTGCATTTTGTGTTCAATTATGTTATCTTTGACTAATAGTTAAATGTGTTTGATGATCAGAAACATTTTGTGTGACAAACATGCAAAAGAATAAGAAATCAGGAAGGGGGCAAATAGTTTTTCACACCACTGTATATATATATATATATATATATATATATATATATATATATATATATATATATAATTTTTTTTATAATGAAAAATTGGACGAAACTAATTTTAATATAAAATAAACAATATATTAAAGGATACATGTTGTATTAGAAAAAAATATTACTATTTCTATTTTTCCATATAAAACATTTATTTTCATATTGTTAATTTTATTTTATTGTCTCATGTAATTTGTAAACCATTAATCCATGAATTTATGTTCTAATATAATATTTGATTATGTAGGGGGGCAATCCATGGCAGGGGGGCATTTCACTGCATAACACGTGTTACGAAAGAAATTGAGCCGCTCTTTTGCCATTTCGTCAACCAATTAAAGGGCTCATGATCAGTGTTTCTACTGTCAATGCATATCACCTTTTAAACCAACGCACGAACACGCAATAATCCTAGACAACTCAATCCAGCTATACTAATCATCAACAACAGGTGAGCTTGAAGAACCGACTTAGCCAGATGTTAATAAGCACGATGATCTCATTTTAGATGTGTCAGTTCGTCTCGGATGTGTCAAGCGACGTACGAAGAACGGACCCCTGATCTAGGAATATTTTCAGTCCTGTTTACTGTTTACCCCAGTAACTGTTTTCCCTCACTGCAGCCTAGTTTATTTACCCACTATACTTTCACTTTAGCTAGTGATCCTAATGTCATCTTAAATCCACCAAATGTCATTGAAGTTTCAGGGTTGAGATCAGACGAATGTGAGTGAAGTTACTTACAGAAAGCGAGTGCTGATTGAAGCTGTGTCTCTCAGTGTGTCCGCTTTGCTTCATTCTCACTTCTCTCCTCAGACAAAACAAAACTGAAACTATTTTACTGTAGATTGAGATCCAGGATGGGTGGAGCCTTTTTTTTCTTCTTCCAGGCTGTTGAATTCTATTATTGGCCACAAGGTCTCAGATAGCACACTGCTAAAGGGCCAACGCTGGGCCAACGGCAGTGCATACGTTGGGCCAATGTCATTTTGTCTATCGGCCAAACGTTGGCTCATTGGTGGGGCCAAATATAGGTTGGCACAATGTTGGTTTAGTAAATAATTACAAATTTGGTAATGTAATGGCAGTAATGGCAAGGTTGGAAAGTGGAAATTACATTCAACCTAAATAACACACTGCTGGAGGGCCAATGTTGGGCCAACAGCAGTGCATCCTGTACGTTGGGCCAATGTTGGCATCAATGGTTGGCCCAATGTCATTTTGTCCATTGGTCCAACATTGCATCATCAATTAAATTAGACTCCAGAAATTTATTTATTAACTTTATTTTGTGTGATAAAATGACTACAAACTAAGAAAATATATGTAACCCATATGATAATAAGCTACAAAATAAACACCTAGTACAACCACTTTTTCTCCCAGCAAGGTGGATAAAAATAAATGTATACAACCAAAGTACCCATTGCCTCAGACTATTTTCTATTTAAGGTGGCTCTGCATCTTCCTCATCTACATTCACCTTCATACTTCCAGCATCAGCTGTATCACTGTAGCTCAGCTGTTCTTTATCATCATTACCTTCATCATCATCAACATTACAGCATCTTTGGAGAACTGTGACTCTAGTCTGTGTAAATACATCAGTAATTTGAGCACATTATTGAGCAATTTTGTACATTATAATAATGAGTAAAACAAACATTTTCCATATTTAGCGATGGCATTATAGAGAGAGCCTGCTGCACCAAGCTAAAGAATAATAATTTAATTTCCATTTTTTTTATATTTACTGTTTATTTACTGTACCAACTTTGGGCCAACTAACAGACGAACAGTGGGGCAACCATTCATGCCAATTTGGAGCCAACGTATGCTTTGCTGTTGGGCTGACATTGGACCACTGACATAAGGTTACCAAAATTTGGCAGACGTTGGGCCGATAAAGTAGTGCTATTTGGGTCACAGAAAACAAAGTATAACGGTGCAAAAATTCCTTAAAGCAAAATATGTTCAATTACATGAAATCATGTTCATATAAAAAATGTTAGATTATTTTCAGCAGTGCTCCGTGCATCCTTACGGGATATAATGCTTAAAATTATTATGTAGTTTCATAGTATTTCAAAGCATTTACAAACCACATAATTTGAACAATTCTATTCAAATGTACAGGCCTTACTGAATTGCTAAAAAATATTTCCATTTGTTAAAAATACCTTATTAAATATCTACATTATTTTTTTTAATTCACAAATTTAGTCTGGCAAATTTTAGATATTAAAATTCAGGTTTACAAAATTTGCGTAGAAAAAATCCAAGTCTGTCACGAGCCAGCTCGATCAGCCAAGCAAAGCACATCGAGGTCATGATTTCACCTAAGAGAGTTCCGGTGTTAGAGTGTTCCGGTGTTCCCTACATAATCGCTATCAAATATTATATTAGAAGATAAATATAGGTTTATTATCAACTATGATATTACTATTATAATAAACCCTAGGCAAAACTATTAGGCAAAACTAATTTTATTATTAAATAAAAAATATAAAAGTATACATGTTGTATATGAAAAAAATTATATATATAGGCCTCCATAATACATATATACATTTATACATAATATAAATACATATACAACATATTTATTTTTCATGTTGCTTATTTTATTTTATTGTCTCATGTAATTTGTAAAACATTAACCTATGAATTTATGTTCTAATACAATGTTTGATAGTGATTGTGTTGGGGGGGGCAATCCATGGCAGGGGGGCATTTTAGCGCATAACACCGGACTCAAAAGGAAATGCATTCCTCATTTGTGTGATTCCTAATTGTACCATGAATGAAGTTTATCATAGCAACTGCAGTCATAAGCTATTATGACAAACGGTTTTTACCAGATGGAGTCCAAAGTCATCTTAATGGTTTTGAAAGTAGAACAACTAGAAGTTTTAGGTCCTTCCATAAGTTTCTATAGGATTAAGGTCTAGAGACTGACAAGACTTTAATGTGCTTCTTCTTGAGCCACTCCTTTGTTGCCTTGGTGGTATGTTTTGGGTCATTGTCATGCTGAAAGACACATCACCAACCCATCTTCAGGAGGTTCTCATATAAAATTTTACAATGTGTTGGCGCCTCAATACAGTAAAGTTGGCCTGTACCTTTAGCAGAGAAACAGCCCCAAATCATGATGTTTTCATCTGTGTGCTTAATTGTAGGAATTTTTGTAGGGCTTAATTGTATGTTACCAATGGTTTGTTTAGTGCCGGTGGTCCCAACTGTCTTAAGATCATTTACAAGCTCCTCCCATGTAGTTGCGCGCTGATCTCTCACTTTTCTCATGATTATCCTTACTCTATGAGGTGAAATGTTACATGGAGTGTTTTTTTTTTTTGTATTTCTTCCATTTACAAACAATCACTCTAACGGCTGTCTCCTTCTCACCAAGCTTCTTCCTGATAGTCCTACAGTAAAGCCCAACCCAGCGATGTGCAAGTCTTCAATCTTGTACCTGATGTCCTTTGACAGCTCTTTGGTCTTTGGGCCTTGGTGGTGAGGTTTGAATGGAAGATTCAATGGTAGTAGAAGATAGAATGTGGTAGGCTTTTACAAGATTACAAGATACCCATAAGTTGTTGTAAGACAAAATAAAATTAAAGGGTTAGGGTTAGTTAATAATTAAAATAAAATTCTTAAATTAATTTGTGTAACCAGTCTGTGGGAGCCAGATTTATTGTTGGTTAGTAGGCTTCCCCCGCACTCACTCTTACCTCTCTGCCCCTTTCATTTGCACAGAATCTCTAAAACACCCCTATTTGTATAGCGCTTAGGGAAACAAAAACAGTGTTTAGGTAGAGTAATACTCCCTGAGCAGTCAGAAACCTTGAGAGGAAGCAGACAAATGAAAAGTTTTAATTGTTATTAAAAAGTTTCTAAAAAAAAAGAAAAAGTTTTAAAAATGCATTTAAATTTCTATTAATTGTTATTTATTTGGCATCAAGTAGGTTTGAAACGATTGTCTATTTCCTTTTTCATTGCCTTGGAAACAAATTCATTAACCATCATTTGAGACATGTCTTATTGTTCATGTTTTGTATAATCTACTTGTATTTTGTTTATCAATCCCCCATTCCAGCATATAACATCAAACAGACATTTAAACCTGCTAAGCAAAAGCAAATTATTCATATAAACATTAATTACCATTTGTCATACAGCAAAAATACCAAACAAATAATTTAAATGAAAACAAGAAATCCATCTAATTTATCAAAAAACAATTCAAGACAACACATAATCTGCATTAGTCATGTAACATACTGTTTATTTAAAGATGTTTAAAAAAGATTTATATTTATTACCCCAGAAAGTCTTTGTTTGGGGGGTTTTGGTGTTCGCTTTTAAAACATTTTAGGGTATTAAAGCTATACATAAAATATTCAATCAAACATCTGTACTTAATCTTTACTCAATGCCTTTGGCCTTTAGCTCTTCTTTTACCCTTTTAAAGTAACCTGGGTCTGGATAGCCATAACTGTGGAAAGAAGAAATTCCTTTTACCTTCAATATTATGATTTATGCTTAAGTATGTTTAATATAAGAACAAAATGTTAAATTTTTTTGGATTATGTTTAACATTCGCTGTATTTACCGTTCTGGCCCCCCATGTGTATTTGTTTTGTGATGAATATCATTCCAGATAACCACATCATCTGCTCCAGTCGTTCTGGAAAATCCAACAGTAAAGATGAGTTTCTGATCAAAAGCCCTTCTCAGCAGCTGGAGCACATGGTTTCCTTCAGCGTTGTCCGGTAAGTACGCAGTGCGATGAGCCCCACTGTAAGGCTTTCCAGGGTTTGGATGTTCACTCTAAATAATAAAGTTGTGCAAAATTGGCATTAGAGACAAATATGCTAAAATATAATGTCAGTGTAAACCGTGTAATGCAATTAACACCTGTAAGGCTATCATTCTATAACTAGTATTACAAAGGACACACAGGTTTCATTGTCATTCATGCTGTCTCTGACTTCCCCTTTTTATTTCTTCTTGAGGAAATTCTGCCATTGATATAAAGTCTGTTCTGTTCTGTTACTTTATCACCCCAAAGTGATTTTTTTGTTTTTGCATATAGGCTGTGTCACATTTATTTTAAGAGATAAAGACAGAAAAAAACACACATATCACAATTAGTGCAGTTGAATAGCATGTAATTGTTCACTTTGTATAAAAGCACAACAATTTGTTGTTCCAGTGTTAGTAAACTGTGTTACTCCTCTTGGGAAGAGATTTTTCTCTTTTTTTTGTTGACAAACCAACAACTTAAAATTGTTAGATGGTCTTTATTTTTCCTCTTTTTATCTTGTATATGCTTACTATCGCTTGTGCATGCAGAGGATGTGATGGGCACAACCAAGTCTCACACAGATACACTAAATCTAGAAAGCCAACCACTTTATCATGTGTCATAATAGTTAGTTATTTTTATTCATCATATGAGATCACTGGGGAACATAAAGACTGGCCTTCAGGGCAATAGATAAAGGTCATGTGGTCTGATGAGTCCAGACTGACCCTTATCCATCATGCACAGTGTCCACTGTCCACTGTGTTATGATCTGGGGTTGCTTTAGTTGCTCAGGTCTAGTCTCAGCAACATTATGTGGCAATAAAATGATGTCAGTTTACAACCTGAATCTATGGAGTTTTTCTTTACTGATGGCACGACCATGTTCCAGGACTCCAGATTTTAAATTGTGTGCCACAACTTAAGCTCACGTCAGTCAAATGTAATCTGAGTTTTTGACTTTTATTTTGGATGGGTAGTTTGTGTCTTTATCCTGCTAGTTAACAGTTAATTGGAATATATGACCAAGAAAACTTTGTGAGCTTCACCATGCATGCAGCCAAACAAAAAAATCCACTTTACAGTCATTTCCCACTTCATTTAATGTGGATGTTACATATCAGATCATTTGGGGTTAAATGATTTTAAGCAAGAAATGAGAATGTTCTCTTACTGTCTGAATGCCACTGGGTATGTCGTAAGTAATTTCGATTGAGCCACAATCAGGAAAGCCAGAGAGGTGTTGGTATTGTCTCTGTTTGATAGACATTTCTCCACGAGGCTGGTTCCCCTTCAATATCCCAAAGATTTTCTTACACAAAGGGCAAATTTCTCCAGTGCTCTTTATTGACTGTTCCAGACATCCTTTGCAGAATTCATGACCACAGCCCAGTTTTTTCTTTTTAATAAACGTATCCAGGCAGATAGAACAGTTATCTTCAGTTTCTTTCTTTTTATCATCCTCTTTTGCTCTATTAATGAAGTCTTGGTTGAAACCAGAGTCCTTTGTTTCACCTCTCAGGTCAGTGCCATGTGTTCCTCTCATCTCCCCAATTTCCATTTGCCCCTTCTGAAATCCACTTGCCTGTGAAAAATCCCATGGATATCCCAGCGATAGTTTTATCTCCTCATTAAATACAGGACGTCCAATAATCTTTTCAATATCAGCTATAGCAGGAATGACATACTTTGGCAGTCCAAAAAGTTTCCAGCTTCCATTTCTTTCTCCTCCACCCACACAGCTGTGTTGAGAGCTAAGTATCTGTTGAGCTATTTCAGTGCAGGAAGGGTCTTTAAGACCACAGGTGACTGCTGAGGTGACGGCCTTTTGGTAGAGATGAGTTAAAGCTCTGATGGCGTAAGCTTCGAGATTGACCTGATGAGTTCCTCGGGATCGTGCTGACACCTTCACCGAGCCTTTGACAGGTTCTGAGCCTTTGACAGGTTCTGTGACAAACTGAACTCCATATTTATTTTGGATCTCTTGTAACTGTTTCACAAAAACAGTGTCTAATAATTTCCAGTGTGTCTCATCCATCTCAACTGGAGCTTGTGCGTTTTTGATGTCCATGTCCAAGTTATTTGGTGTCTGCCTTAAATAAGAACTTTCTGATGATCTCCACTGCTTAGTGTCCATCTCAGTGTTGTAGGGATTATTGTAGCTAGGTGATTTTTCAGGTTCCAAATTTAACCGCTTCTCAACCATCGATGTAATATGTTCTGGTGCAAACAGCAGGTTGTTATTTGCTGACATGTTTAGCAGGATCTTGTTCTCTTCATCTGGAATATGTTGCAGCACCTGTTTCATTACATCAGACTCCATGTGTGATTGAGGGACAGGGACAGATTTGATATTATTTGCTTTAGCCAGGTAAAGATCAGTAAAGGCCTGAGTAGCTTTGATTACAGAATCACTCTCACTCTTCTCATCAGCTTTCTTAGCAGAGATTGAAACACATGTTTCTGCATTTATTTTAACTCCAAACTTATTCTCAATCTGTTCCAGTTCCTTTCTGTACGTTTGACTGAGATAACAGTATAGAAAGGGAGGGACAGTGAGAGCTCCTGGGATGTCAGCGTGTCCTGGAAGATTAGACGCAGCTTCTGCATCCTTCATGTGCTCAGGTTGAATTATTTCTTTCACAGTCATGTTCCCCTAATAAATATAGAAATACAAATTTATACAGTTTAATTAAAAGTCAAATGATAGAACTCTCATTATAATGTATAAACCTCTAGGATTCTGGGTAAAAATGGTTTGTGTGGACTGATGCTCTTCTTATCATCTCATAAACAGTTTTATGAATGACACAATAAAAATGACCTACAAATTAAGTGGAAGTATTGTTCTGTTCTTGGGTCTTTTTCACCAAAAGTGGATTGTTCTCAATATCAGTGGGATTTAACTTTTTTTAGGGTTTGTGTTTATCCGCAGCTCTGTTCACCAGTTATCCTGATGAACCCTCATTTTGTCTGTAATTGTTATTACATTTAAAACAACGTTTATGTGTTTTAAAATTTAGAACATACTTAGTGTTAATGTACAGAAATATGATGATAATCTAAGATTATAACTTATATGATTTGATAGAATAACGGACGTTTGATGTAGTAATTCTGATCCAACTGCCAAAATAATAATTCATCTAAATTAATTGAAGTAATACATCTGAGCACAGCCCTCTACAATTAACACATTTTAGTTCCTTAAAAATTAAATACTCAAGTACTTTAGAAACAAATATTAAATAAATATCTAAAAAAAAATTATACAGCAAGCAGCTGAAAATACTCTTAAGCAAAATTAAAATATTACGCAGCAAACAAAAACATACAGTAAAATGTTCTAATTGTTAATGTTAGTATTTAAATAAAATATTTTTTTGTCTAATAAGTTTTATTGAGAAACCAAGATTTTGAAGATTAATTTACAATCTCACATCTAAATAAAATATTTTGTGTTGAAATGTTAAGAATTTTTGATAAATACATTTATTAATAAAAGAAAATTAATACTTACCTTCGGGCAGAAATCTTTATTCAGAGACTTTGGTTTATCTTTCTGAAAGTGCACTGTGGCGCTTGTATCAAGCTGCTTAAACATTAAAGTTGCAGTTTTCAAATAATTTAAAGCTGTTGAGAATTGTAAAGAAATAGACTGATTGTAAAACCAAAAATATAAAACAAAGTGACAAATTTGCTGATTTATTTGTTTAATATGGTTGTGGTTAAAATAAATTCTATTTGTTTTTCTGAACTGCAACAAAAATAATGCACATTCTCACCAGTAGATGGCGTGATCTCCACCTCTGCAGTGCGTCCATCACCTAAAAGTTGAACTACATGAACAGTGCATTTCTGTTCATTAAAAGGCTGCTGAGAACACCAGGTCTGTAGAGCTGTCTGTAGATGATATTTCCATCTCGGAGGTATTTCTTCTGGCCAGTCCACTGTCATATAAACCATTGCAACGTCCCGAGGTGCTGAGGGGTTTAAATCATCATCTGCTGTATCCTAATGTATTAAAGGAAGCAGATATGAGAAACAAAGAAACACTGCTTCAACAGTCTTTTACTGATTAGCCTGTAGGTGCTTTCACAACATGGCGGTGTTACGCCTCTGTATCTCTAGCATTATTACTCCTGTGGTGTTAATATCCTTTAGAAATGGGACAATATATAGATTTCTTTCAAAAACCTTTCATAGCATTTGATATTAATACACACAGATAAAAATGATGAAATTTTGTTTTTAAACAAAGAAAATATAAACATTGACAGTAAATATGTAATAAACAATATAAACATCCTTAGTATTATGGTCTAAAGTCAGCAGCATCAAACCTTTTCTCACAGAAAAGTAACACATGTTTTGCTATACACATGTCTCTTTGTGTGTATTGGAACAAAACAAAGGGAGAAAAAAAGCTAATTTAACAATGTCACACACACAAAAAAAAATTATATATATATATATATATATATATATATATATATATATATATATATATCTTATATTCTTATATTTATAATATCTATATTATTAGATATTTATTGGCACTTTTGATGCAGTGTTACATTACTTTCATTGTATCTCAAATATTGCACAACACATAATGTCTGGAATTTTATGTTTTTTTTGTTTGTTTGTTTTTTGTGATCAGTCAGTACCAGGAACATGTTGAAGTGGTTTTGTTAAATGTCCTGAGCTCATGTGCATTGATGAATGAATATACACAAAAAAAATCAAGAACAAATTTGTTGCCATACACTCAAAAAAATGAACCTGGCTACCTGTTACATGTACTAAAATGTAATATGTGTTTTACATAATAATTTCATGTTTTCAAGATGAACATGAATGAATTATGTTGTATTGACATGAAATTCAACAACTTAACATGTATTAGATTAAATCATGTTGAGATAAACCAAAGAGATCTTGTCACTATGAAAACCGGAAATAGCAAAACCGGAAATATCGCGAGAAGACATCGCGAGAAGAGAACACAGCGTGTTGAGAAGACAAACGTTTGGCGGGCGTGTGGAAAAGGTAAGCAGGAATTAATTCCCATCTTTCTAAATAGAAACAAAATATTGAACATAAATGTCACCTGCTGTTTAGCGATGTTTAGTCACGTTATTTTGGTTTAAGCTATTTCTTGTATTTTTAATCACACTTAAAATACCGACGGTTATATGCGCGTGCTTAATCTGCGGTTCGGTTCTGGTTTCGGTCTGTTCTCATGAGTTGTGAAGCAAAAGAAAGAAAGTATAAATATTGTTCATTTGATAAATTAAGTATCATGAATTTTAATTGAATCTATCTCTGTATTTTTTCACAGGGGTTTGTGAGTGAAAGTGTCCCGTCTGCATCTGACTTTAGGAGTTTCCTGACCAACCGTCTCTAACGGTCATATTTAAAAGTCATAACGAACAGTTATAAAGTACAAAACGGTTCTGTTGGTGGATAATTTTTTTTTCTATGATTAATACTTATTTGTGGTGTTTTATTTTTTGTACATCTTTTCACATTGAGACCTCATTTGTAAGTTGCTGCTGGTGTAAAATAAAAATCTCTGTTTTATCCCGTTTGTCTTATGCTTCCTTCCTTCACAGAATTCTGTTGATCAGGGCTTGAAATTTAAATTTACTTGAGTTGGATCAACTTAATTTACAACTGAAAAATGTGTTGTACCAACGCTATTCATTTATGTTAACAGTATTAAATTATGTTGGACGCAGCTGTAGTTAATAAGGTAAATGAACCTAATAAAATGAATTTGACTGAACCTAAGAACATTAAGTTGGGCCAACAAAATTACTTAATGCTGAAAGAAAGCCATTAAATCAGGTGGAAATTCTTTCCAAAAAACAAATTCTTTCCGTTGTTTTTCCAAAACAACGTCTGATCATCAAACTGATTATTAAATGTAATATTTACCTTCGTCTGATTCAACAGATTTATTTCACGTTTCTTGGGTTTTGTATCAGAACTCTTAGACGCTGATGGAGACATCTAGACAAAAAGACACACCGTAAGTCTACACGCATGAAATATTTTTAAATAACACATATTTTCCATGTATCTAAAATACCATTATGAAAAACAGTAAAAGTTAGCACTTACTAAATGCAGTGTTAATACTGATAATGCTTTAAGAAACCTGATATTAACCTGAGACATGTCTGAGGGTTCAGGGACAGGATTCCAACCACCTGATGTATACAGATCCTGTAATATAAAACAGAATATGGAAAATATTGCAAAGTGGATTTTTACCTCTGATTTATTTATTATATCTTCATGTTATATTACACATAATATCAGATAATAGTTTTTTTTTACATGAAAAATGTTAACTTTCTAATATTTATTATTTGTTGAATCTGATCTAGCAGTACAGGGTCTTGTTTAGCTCCTGTGATGGGATGGGGCCATCCTGTGATGGCAACTTGAAATCCAGGATCTGATCCTCTCTGTCCTGCTCGACCTGAGTCCTGTAATTGATTGATTAATTAATTAATTATACAACAAAGGTTGTCATGTAAAACTCATCATCTTTTACATGGTGATTTGTTTTATAGCTATTTAAATAAAGTACACAAAAGTAAGAACTACAGTACATGAACATGACTGTAGATTAAAATCATAAGGAAAGTAATTATTGAATTAAATTAGAAATAATGTTAATATAATAAAAATAATAATAACACGAATAAGAATCTTTAAATAACTATTTTTATTATTTATTATTTATGTTTATATTTTTGTTATTTTTACTCATTCTAAATTAAATTTAATGTTATTATGGTAAATTCAATTAGACATGATGTACATTAGACACATACTGTAGTATTTTAAAATAGAGATGTACTGTATGCATCATTTCATCATGGTTACTTTAATTTTTACACCATTTACATTGTAACAGAACAAACAATGGAAAGACCTGATCATTGTTATGTCCAGAAGGGGTTTGCTCAAGATTTGGAGTTTGAGTACTGCCAGGTTGTGTAGTAATGACGGAATCAGATGACTGATGCATTTTCTATTATAAATAATAAAGAATTGTGTAAGTTTAATAATAATAATTATGTGGGTCTAATAAGAAACAATTGTGTTAATTATTAATCTCTTATTTTAATGTAAATAAGTCTGAAATATCAGCCTGTAACAGTCACTCACGTGTTGATTTCCATGGCTGGATGTTGTTGATGTTGTAGTATCAGAATTGTCCACGTCCATGGGTTCAATTCCCTGTGAAAGATACTGCATTACTCTCCATGCAGGACTTATTATTAATATTATTATTATTATTAGCCCAGTCCATACATTAATCAGCAACTTAAGTCCCAAAGTTAAATCAGTTTTAATGTGAAAATAGTTCTTGCTGTTTAAAGTCAGTTTAGAGCTGACTTTAAGCCTTGTACTCATTTAGTGTCAAATTTAACACTAATAGTAACATTAAAAAGAAGACAATCAAATAATGATCGTATACAGTGTATAGGCCGGGTTGTATACAGGGTGCGCCATGTAAAGCTCATTTTATTCATACAAATTCACTGCTCAAGATAAGTGATATGTCTAGTCCTTTTAGTTTTGGAAATCTGAAAGGATATTATTATTAAGTAATGAACAGTGTAATTTACACTTATGGACCACTTTATAACGAACATAAGTACACCAACTTAATCACTCAATTATTTACTTAATCAATTGTGTAATCAATCAAACATGATTCCAGTATATATGTGGTGGAAGCAGAAATTCACAGCGTGATGATGAACCTGAAAATCCTGCAGGAATCACAGACTGCAGTCATAACCACATCGACCGGAATCTTAAACGAACGTTTCCAACATTCAGTAGGATTCAGACCATTATGACCTGAGCAAAGGGCGGCCCAATCCAGTGTTACGCCTTTTAGAATGATACATGTTTATTTTATATCTCATAATGTGTTTGAGTGTATTTACAGACAAAGCATACATTTCAGAGTGACACACTGTGTTTAACTTTAAAGCTTTAATGCTTTCATGTGGTAGGTGAACAGCCGAGTTATTACCCGAACACAACTCAATATGATAAGTATTAGGGAGATTTCATTTGCATTGATTAGTATTGATTAGATGGAATTAGTAAAGATTAGTGTTGTTTAGATGTGATTTGTATTGATTAGAAGAGGTATATTTTGATTTGCCGTGATAGGTGATTGATTAGGCAGAAATATGTGCTGTTAATTACAGTAACTCTTTTAAACAACCTGTGCGTCTTCAGCAGTGCTGAATTTCATCAGTGGTTGGTCTTGGTTTGTGACCTGATTCAGACCAGGCATCTGATCCTTTTTCTGAAAAATTGCATTGATTATGTGATCTTTATCATAAAATGCAAATATGTTCAAAATGTATGTATGTAAAATCATACAGTATAATATTTAATAACATTTACAGACTTCTGTCTTTATGCAAATATTTCTTATCAATTCCACAAACACCATATATTTTTAATAGATTATGATTTGTTTCATTATTTTACCAGCTATTTGTAAATAGCCACGTCTGGTGGAACTAACTAATCACAACTGGCGGAGCTGATGCTGCAGTGTAATTAACAATCCTGAGAAATGTACGAGATTTATTTCATATTTACACTTAAATTTAGCTTTAGAATATCAGCTACTGTATGTTAAATTCTCTGTTCTGCGGTCGAATCCCAAACAATGCTAAATGGAAAGCTAGCGCGGAATGTAGGGTGTACAATCCCTTGTCCCACACAATAAAATGTGCCCTTGCATTGTATTGCCCCTAAGCTGGACCGATAAGGTAGTCACCAGACAGCCATCATTCCGTATAACTCTGCATTAAAAAAGTGATACTTACAGCTGAATCTTCATCTGTCTGAATCTCCATTTGCTGGTGTATGACTAGTATGACTTTCTTTATTTACACTTCTAGCTTCAGATCTGGAATCAAAAACATGAAGGAAATGAATCCATGTTCTCGTGTGACCTCTTCGCTTTATGACAGAGAGCGTGTCACTGATTAAACCCTCGGAACACTCTGCAGTGGGGGTGGAGGAGAACTTTACACACATTATCAAGCAATAAACCTGATCGCATCTGCATGTAGGAGCAAGAATGTGTGTGTGTGTGTGTGTGTGTGTTTTTAAACAAGGTAAATAAACCGCAAAATGTTTTTACTGCATGAAAGAGATTAAAACAGTTTTCCTATTCTGTGTTCCAGTGAGTGTAATAAGTCCCACCCAGTGCGAGAACTTTCTCCTGGATTATTTTTAGTGGTGTTACAGATCAGGTTGATAACGTCTCCATATGATCCAGCGTAAACAGAAATCCAGACTGTAAACACTTAAGCTTTGTAAAGCTTTGAATTTCTTGTAATTTATTTGGAAAAGAAAGTTGCATTAGGTTGTGTTTTTACTAACATCAGCAGTTACTTTCATTTTCTCTTTGCTGCCTCTACTGTACATAGAGAGATTTCATTCGAGGAAATCTGTGTATTTAAAAGCTGCAGATTGAGAATAACGAGCTGTTTGACTACAGTGTGGTGAGTAAATGATCTTTAGGATAAGTGTTAGACAGATAAACGGTTTAAATCCCCTCAGCGTCCCTCAGTGTCTCCTGCAGCCAGGTCAGTCTCCCTCTTCACTATAACTATAACTTTATAAACAGCTAATAACAGGTGAATAATGCGGTCTAATCACAGGGTTTAGATCAGACGAGTGTAAGTGAAGTTACTTACAGAGCTGATTAAAGTTGTGTGTATCTCAGGGTTTCCTCTCTGCTTCACACTCAGCTCAGTTTTCCGAGAAAATGAAACTGAAATCACTTCCTTGTTGTAATCTGGAGTGGGCGTGGCCTAATGTCAATGTCGTCATAGCCAGGTGGAGCTCTGGTTTCACCAGGTGAGTTCAGTGATATCAAGTAAAAACTGCTCAAGATCAAGGAGGCCTGGTGAACAGGTGCTGTTTGTTTCTATGTTTGATTAATTGATTGATTGATTGATTACTTATTCAAGATTCAATTCAAGATTTAAAGAACTTTATTTATCCCAGAGGGAAATTGCTTTGACTTGGTCATACATTTTATCATACAATTGCATTGATTAATTTAATTAATCAATTTAAAAAAAAAATTTTTAACTTGAGACAAGGAAAAGTAAAAATACAAGAAAAAAAAAATTAAAAGAAAAGTGCAATAAATAGAAGCAAAAATAGAATTAAATATAGCACACTTTTTACATATTGCACTAAAAATATAATCTGTATACTGATATTGCACTTGAAATGTAGTACAGTATAAGTGAATAGAAAATAATATTGCACAAATGTACTGATAAGACTGATAAGTATTGGCAATTGCATTAATTTCATATGTATTTACATGAACAAATGCAGAAAATACTTTAATTATTTCAGTTGTTGCAGTTTTATTTGAGGTTGTTTTATTTTTAATTAAAAATGAATTAGATTATATTATATATCTAAAATCTCAAAGTTTAATGAATAACTAACTCACTGCTAGATTACTCTTATGCTTTTTTATTTCAGAATAACTGTTGCTGAGTTAGTGCTTCGATAGTCCATCTCATAATCATAAATCTCATAAAAATAGAATAAATTAACAAGGGAAATTTGACCGAATTTAAGTTTGGCATTACAGTAACGTTGGCTGACCACTAGGTGGCACAATTTCATCACAAATGAATGTTTCCTAATACTGTTTAAGAAAGCTAAAATAGTTTTCTTTATAACATATAACCATAGGGATCTTTTTACAACATTGTATAATGGATGTACTGGCTTATACATCTTGTACAGATATTGCAAAAAATAAATATTTTAAACTTGTTAGGTAGATTCATCATATTTATCGTTTTATTTCATCATATACCAAAACCTTTTGTACAAAAAAAATAAAATAAATCAATAAAAGAAAAGAAAACCCAATTTCTTTTTAACACGTTTTTGTTCTCAGGGTGAAAAAGAAACATTTAAATATTTTATTTGTATTTGTATTGCCAAATACTGTATAAAAGTTCTTATTTACAAGTCACATTTACTCAACTTTATTTTCATATTTGCAATGCTTTCCGTTCTAAAAGTGAAATTAATGAAACTCTGATGAGAGTTTATCATGAATTGTAACCTTTATAGGCAAAAAAGAAAATGAACATATTGACTAAAGCCCGAGTGATTAGAAATAGTCAGATAGTAGACCAACTGCTACATTAAAAGTGCTGATCATATACACTGCAGTTTCCCAAACTTCCCTGTTAAGTTTTGGTTGTCAAGAAGAGATCCTGTCATGTCTAACTTACTTCTAACCCGCTGATTCCTAAACCTCCTCATCAGATCAGAATGAATTTCTGGGTAAAAGATTTCTATATTAATAGTGGCAGTCAAAGTTAAGTTCATCTAAAAACAAAACAAAATAAAAGAACAATTTTAACATCTGCAACACCATTCTTCAGATGGTCTATGAATCTGTTTTGGTGAGTGTACCTGTAGATGCTGTGGTTCGTTGGGGCTGCAATATAAACGCGTCTGACGGAATTAGACTGGACAATTATGATTCTAATTCATTTCTTTTTTGTCACATACACAACCATACACAGTGTAAGATGCCGTGAAATGTTTATATGATTGTCCGTGGCTTAAAATGGAAAGATAGTATAGAATACAAAGATTTCATTTCTCTGCTCTAAAGTATTACAATTAAATTAAAAAGAGAATTTTCAATAAAAAAAATAAAATACAAATTTTAAATGTAAATTTGCAATAGGATTTTTTTTATTTTTTTTTTATTATCTATAAAGCCTGTGAGTAATGAGATAAAAAGATAAAGCCAATGGCACATTTTAATTAAACTGGATATGTCAGGAAGAAATAAGGAATTATATTTAAATATTTACTTCCATGCTAACAGAAACACAATCTGGGAAAAAGTATGTGCACCCCTGACTATCTTACCTACATGTGGTTCTTCTCCAGACTAAAAACTTATTTCATTAAATCTCTAATGTGCTGTTTGTGTTTCTTCTTGTTTGTATTTACATAATGAATGTGATATTTACAGTACCTTCTTCTGATTGATAGAATTTCCTCTCGGGAGGATTATTGGACATTTCTTGTATGCTGTGTCAGAACTCTTCAGTACTGACTTGGACGTCTGGACACAAAACAAAGACGCTGTCTAAACAGGTCGTACCCTTTAAATTAATTTCTACATTAAGACAAAGAGAGACTTTATTGTCATTGTAATGATACAACGAAATCTGTTTGGTAGCTCTCAGAGACCAGCAGCAATAAGAAACATAAGAACAAACGAATATTACAACACACTTCGATATTAACCTGTTTAATAGCAGCAGTGACACTCTCTATTTCCTCAGCTGATCTGTACAGGTCCTGCAAATAAAAATATATCTCATATAACACACTCACACTGTACTTTTACTACATTTATGTACAAGTGATAACATACTGTATGTCTGTACATGGAGTCTCTTCTTCCCTAAAACTGCAGTTACAATCTCATATATATATATTTTTTTTTGGTTGTAACGCACGCACACACACACACACACACACACACACACACACACACACACACACACACACACAAACAAATAGTAAATTCAGTCTTAAAACTAACAATGTCATTTTTAAGGCACTGATATTAACCTGCCAGACTTTCTAAAATTTTAAACTATAATATATTATCAGGAATAATATAAGAAATAAACAGGAATTGTAAGGTCTAGAAGTGCTTTACATTACCCTAATACTGTACGTGGGCTCTCACAGCATCTCTTTGTTTTTTCAGATGAGGTTATACTCCATCTGAAGAACGCTCAATTCCATAGCCTGATTTATTGCTTCATCAGGTCACAAAGTCAATCTAATAAAATATGTTGCTCTACCCTTTAACATTCCCCAGAACATGTCCATACTGTACAATCCCCCGTTCAAATGTCTGAGACACGACTCAAATAATAAGGTATTTTTCTTTCCCCTAAATAAAAAAATGTACTTGATACCAATTTCCGCCTGAAAAAAAAAAAACCTGAAGAGTGTCTTGAAAATGTGGACAACATTGCCAAACTCCTTTCCTGGAAGGATCAATGCTATTAAAATGAATGTACTTCCTTAATTAAATAATTTATTACAAATCCTTCCTTCTTCCTTGACATTATTGACCCAATTTAAAACGTTATTACTGCTCAGCCCAACTTAAAATAATGATGAGTTGGTTCACATGTGAGATTCTTCATGGATTGGACTTGAATCCTTTGTCTTTCATCCCAGAAGACTCAAATCCCTTCCCTTTATTACCAACATAGACCAGAATCTCTCATAAATTCTTAAAGATTTTCAAAATGTTTACTGATGCTTTAAAATCTTTCATGCAAATGATAAATTATTTCAGTTTTCCACATATTTTTTTTAAATAAATATCTTCAAATTTGGCATTTTACAGAAACTATTTAAAACTTTGCTCTGTTAAACCATATCCCAGACACTTCTTTTCATACAGACACCCATTAGATAATCACAAGTCAAACAACCTCTGGAGACAGTGGAATTCTGTACACTCCTTCCTACGGAAGCCAGTGCACTGGTTAATTATGAAAAGACTACAGTATGTAGGATCAGTTTGTGCGTGCCATGTGTTCATTTACATCTTTCTTTTCTACAGTGCAGTATTTGTGAGGTTATTAAATTTCATTTGTACGGCGCTTATAATAATAGTCCTTGTCACGAAGCAGCAATGAGTTTTTTGTTGTGTGAGTGTGTGTTTTTGTGTTAATTGTTGTAAAAAAAAAATATTCAGAAACTAATAATATACTAACACGTGGAATAAACCAGAAGCGTATAGGGTTCTTATTTGTAGTAACCTAATTTGACCCCTGGATGACACAATTAGACAAAAATCAGTGTGTGTCACGCTAACAGTGCTACATGGTTCCCAGTTGTTCGTTTTTAGTGTTTATTCATCTAATCAATGTCAAATATTGTATTAACTAGATATTTTACAGCTGTTTTTTTTTCTGCACTCTGCACTTCATATTTTTATTCTATTTGTTAGAAGTTATTTTAAACAATTTATATTTATTCACATTCACTGCACACATTCATTTTGTTCCAAAGTTTTTGTAAAATATATAAAAAAAAGAACCTCACAAAAGTTTGCATAATATAAAATAAAAAAAATTTGATCTAGAATGATTTCTGTTGTTTCAAATTTTACAATTGTATTTCCATTTTTATTTGTATAGCGCCTTTGCACAACACAGCTTTACAGAACTTTACAAAAGGACCTTTTATATACAGTATGTTTCACTTCACAGGATAAAATAAAAATGCTGAAACCTCTGAAGCAGTTTTCTTTTAGTATTTATCAAAGAGGGAGAAACTGGATGATTACTCATTAGAAACCTGGGCATTTTTTGTTGCTGTTTTGTTTTTACTGTATGTAACTGTGTTCTGTTACGAACATTGAGGAAGTTTGCTTGTGGTTAATTTTCAGATAGAATAGAAACTTTGATTCTTTTTTTGATCTCTATATGTCTTTGTTTGTCAAAGCTTAAGATGTTGTACTCGTTGTTCTGTCATTGAGCTAAATGTGTTTAACATTAACATCATCAGGACTGAATGTGTGATGTGTGATCAGGAGTGGCTCAGTGTGAGCTCAGCTATTAGTTACTGATCAGAGGGTTGACCGAGAAGATCGAGCTCCATCAAATCGTTGCTGTGGGCCCTTGAGCAAGTCCGCCCTCAAAACCAGGCTGCTCCAGGGGACACAGTATGATGGCTGACCCTGCACTTTGATCTCAGCCACCTAATAAAAACTGAGATACATGAAGAAAAAAGAATTTCACTGTATACAGTATGTGACAAATAAAGACTTCTTCTTTAACATTCATAAATAAAAGGGTAAAAGGAACAAGTCCAAAAGAACACAAGTGCTTAAAGTGTTACAGGCTGCAACACTTTATAGTTTATAGCACTTTATAACACTTCATAAATCCCTATTATACTAATAATAATAACAATAATACTAAGAATTATTATTATTATTATTATTATTATTATTATTAATAAATAATTTAATTTATGTATGAGCAGAACTAAAACTGATCCAGACAAAAACACTGAGTGGGAACACCCTGCTCCACCCCTCAATACTGAAGTCTCGCGAGAGTTGTAATGCACGGCTGGGTCTCGTGTGATGTGTACGTGAGAATCAGCTGTTTTTTTTAAAGAAGGAATTTCTAGGAATGTGTGTGTGTGGGGGGAAGGGGAGGGGGGCTGTCTGTGTGTGTGTGTGTGTGTGTGTGTGTGTGTGTGTGTGCGTGTGCGTGTGTGTGTGTCCCGAAAGTCTCAATGTTAAGTTCTAGTGCACATTTTTTTATCTGGTATGTTTTGTTTCAAGACAAAGAATAAAAAATATTCAAGCATACAACTGATTATAGACTCTAACAAGTGAACATAAATCCCCATATTACTTGATTCCACACACAGTTATATGGCACTCCTGCATTAATCAAGCCACTCTTTATCATCATAGTTATCTCCAACATCCCCTAATACTGTAGTTGTCTGTCCCAGATGGTCAAGGAGAGCTGAAACAGTATGCGTCTGAAAGGAACTGATAACGAGTGTTTGCACATTCTTGGCTGTTGGCCATTTCACTCAGAAACAGTTAGAAAGAGAACAAGGATTTAAACAGAACCCGTTTAATTAGAGACAGAAACAAGTGGTCGTATGTCACAGTAAAATCTAAACCTAAGCATAAAAATTATAATCCACCAGCAAATTACTATAATTACCATTTTGCTCTTAATAACACAAAACAGGTCAGTATGTCATTTATTAAAATAAATAATAAATAAGTAAATAAGAATATAAGGGCTGAACTTGTCTGAAATGCAAAAGTTGGCATCTGCTTGAACTGCACATTCTGGTAGAGTAACTCTTCTTCTGCACAAGGGTACGACTCAACAAAATCTCCATCACAAGCCATGCATCTGTGTTATGTTACGAACATTGAGGAAGTTTGCTTGTTGTTAATTCTCAGATAGAATAGAAACATTGATTCTTTTTTTTTTATCTCTATCTATATGTCTTTGTTTGTCAAAGCTTAAGATGTTATACTCGTTGTTCTGTGTTTGAGCTAAATGTGTTTAACATTAACATCATGTCCCCTTTGTCTACCGTCATGTGACTTCAATGCTGGTTTCACCTTCTTTAAAAAAATTTTATCCATCTGTACGTATTGATGGTCAATGGTGTCGTCTCTGTAAACATCCTTTAGCGCAGTGGAATGTCATCAGTCACTCAATGTTTAATAGAAGAAAACCACAAGAGTTTGGAGCACCAGATTACTAAAATCAACACAGGGTCAAAATTATATACACCCACTTACATTATTAACTCAGTGATGCTGAAAGTCCTGAAATGTCTTTTAATTTGCAGAGCCAAACTTCTTTCAAGTTCACGTTAGTAATGATGAGGGACTTCATCTGGTAACTTCTCAGTGCGACATTAAAAATATGTGTTAGATCTTATTGGATTGAGCAACACACTTGGATTTAGACATGTCTGGAATGTCCTTTAGAATCATTTCTAAACTACTTCAGATTCGAAGATCAATTCTAACTAGTGTATGTTGAAACACATTATTGAGAGGTGGAGTCCCTTTGGAAGAAAATCCAAGTTGTCCTTCTCAGCTGAGAGGAAAAAAAAAAACAGGAACCACCGAGGTACAGGCCTCCCACGAACTGAACCTTTTCAACAGGACAAGCCTGCCTGAAGCTTGTTGATGGGGCTTGTTGGCGGTGTGTGTGTGTGTGTGTGTGTGTGTGTGCAATCAATCTGATCCAGAAAATGTCAGTTCAAAGAAAATCACTGAAAACACAATACTGCCCTGACCTTCACCTTCACCTTTATCATGAGTGTGTGTGTCAGTATTTGTTCATGGTTTACTCAGGTGTTGATATCCAAACACTTAATTTTTTTTTAACTTACTCTTCTAATAAACATTTTTTTAAATTATTATTTACAGATAATTCTCATACGCTGTTCCTCTAGCCAATTTAGACCAGCGCCCACGAGACGCCCAGGAACTCTCGCGAGATTTGCTCCGCTCCGCGCAGTCGCGAGACTGTATAAAAGACCGCGGTGGCGCTCGTGCCCTACCGTTCGTCCTCAGTGCAGGATAACGATAAGAGCGCTTCACCTTCAGCACGGCTTTTTCCGCTCTCTAACTTCGAACTAATCGACCACTAACCTGTCACCGGTTTTACTCCACACAGGACACAGCAGGACATCCTCAGGTGAGTAATGTACCCGCGCGCGTGGGATTAAAACGCTGATTTCGTACTGAGCATCATGCTAATCTGTCCTGCCCTCAGACACACTGAGCTAGCATGCTAATGATTTATTTACTTCTGTTTTAAACATCTCAATTTTTTAAAATCCCTTTTACACACCATTGACTAACTGCTGTGACTCGGCGTTAATCATTTTTAAAATTGTCAGTAACGAATTTAACAGGTTTAACGTGTCCTTGTGGATGTCTGAGGTTAACAGGGCATTTAACAGCAACAGTAATAATAATAATAATATTAATAATAATATTAATAATAATAGTAAAAATAATAATAAAATTTAAAAAAATGAGTATAGATGTAATTAGACAGGTTGTTAGAGCGGTATATACAATGTAAATGTGTGTATACTGTGTATATACACACTCATTATATAATATTTACATTTTGTAAATCAACACTTTTTATGGAAAACAAGTTTATATGATTGAAATGGTTTAGTAGCCTAGTTAAAGACCAAATTTAAAATTTAAGGAGGGTAGAAAATATCCAAAATGTGTTGATTTTAATAATAAACAGCAGTAATGAAGGAATTGGAATTAAACTTGATTTTAAAAGTTTTGAATTTATTTACATAATTTTTACTTTTTATGGTTATGTTTTTTTTTTGTCACATGTAGATCCCATTTAAGTATTTTCTTTTAATTATTTAGTTTTTGTTGCTGTTCCTGTAAACCCTGTTGTGTGCGAGTGTGTTAAAGACCCGCAGCACAAAAACAGGCCCATCTTGATATTTGACACCTTTTTATGCCTTAAACTTTTTGCTGCTTCAGCTCCAAGTTAAATAATAAACCATTAGTCATGGTGAATTTAGTTTGTTTACTGCTTTTTTTTTTTTTCAGATTAACTGGAGCATAATCAACTTTACCTTTTGAGTTTATCAGATTAAATGGTAATCACGTTTGAGTGATTAACCCATGTCCCGTAAGACACGGCCGTACTGTAAAACTGAAACCAGCTGGATCTCATTAAAGCTTCAGTGCTGAATACTGAACACTAATCAGCTTGTGTGGTTTTGCCATCTCTCAGCAACTCGTCTGTCTGTTCCACATCCTGCATTGTTTCTAAAAATTAAATCAACCCAGCGTGTATAAATGAATCATTTCATTCATTCGAGTTGTTTGAGTCCGCTAAATGATTCACTCAGTTTTCATGCATTCGCTGGCACGCTAACTGAGTCAGTTCGGACAGGATTCACTGACCCACCTGGTCAGGACTGAAATAATTCTCTGATTTTAATTATAATAAAAAAATTAAAATTAAATCCTGCGGCAGGGCATCCCTCTATCTCTCTAAAGTGGTAAGGAATTATAATAAATCGTGTTCACGGATCAGAGCAAGTGCGTGTTTACTGTGACCCAGACGACTTATTGATTAGAGATGTGGTTAAGGTCATGATCTTCTGCACTAACTGATTAGTCTGTTTGGCTTTAACTCTCACTTGTTTGGTGTGAGTTCTGCAAAGGACTCGATCCATTTGTGACTGGTTGATTTGGACAAGCAGGAATGCTTTAGTGTGTGTGAGACTTTTAATCACATTCTTGTAAAAATATTTTTCACAGCCTGGAAAAAAAAAAATAAAAATAAAAAATAAACTTCATTAAAAAGCAGGATTTTTTTTTTTATTGCACTGAAACTAAACATGCTCCTGCGAATGTTTAGACCTGATTGCTAAGAAATACACTGTACTGAACCCTAGATCTTCATAGAGGTTGTCTGTTTGTCTCGCATATCGGAGCAGAACACGCCCGTGTCCCTGAAGCCTGGGTAGATAACGATGTTAATTTCCCCCTCTGAGGCCTCGGTGTTTTAATCCAATTTTTGTGCCAGGAACCACATGACTCAGCACACAGGCACAAACCAGCCCATTTATACCTTAAGTGTTTTTTTTTTTTTTCTTTTTTTTTTATACGCAAGAAAAGTGCAGAAGAAAAAGATGTCCAAATACAGGGTTTAACGTGTGGTTTAAGTCATGCAACTTCAGGTTTCTTCATGTCCTGTTTCACCAGAATCATCCTTCATGCTGAAATTACCGAAACACAGCAAAGGAACTGAACATAAACACCAAACCTCAGTGTACAAGTATAAAAAAACTATAAACTTTTACACGTTTGTCTTTGCATAATTACAAACATTACGAAATTTAGATTAAAGCTAATTCTCATCATCAGTGTTAAACTTCTCATTGTAATGTCCATAAATGGTCACAGCTTCCTGTTCTTGTTCATCTGTTCCCTTGTTTCCCTCTTCAAACTCTGTTCTTGCCATCTCACTTTCTCCAGATCAGTTCCTCTTGATGATGCTTCCTGTTTAAAGCTCTCCTTCTTAAATTCCACCTGTCTTTCTAATCCACGTTTCCTAATCTTGCTATTTATTATTTTTTGTGATTTTTGGATTTCTGTATGTTTACTTACTGTAAGCAGTCTGTCACTTGAAACTAGACAGGGGAAATCCAGAAATAAGTGAGGTAAGAACAGGAAGTAGTAGACTGATATTTAAGAAATGGGGAAATAAGGAAGCTTTGTTTAACCAGGGTGTGATTACTATATATGGAAAGTTAGGACTCCTGTGATGTGCAGCGTGTGACGTCTTGTCTAGGTTTGAGATCTAATTTAATTTACCAAACTTTAAAAATTATCTTGTTAGTTTTCCTGATCTCTCCATCGTTGCATCATAACTATATTGATCCACATGTACGCTTTTGTCGCGTCAGTAGCTAGTGTTAGTGGGCATGGTTTAAACTCTGAAAGTTTTTCACTTCATTCTTCCATCGTGTGTCCACCTTATAAACGCTTCCTTCTCCACATCCAGACGGCCTGTCTCTGTCTGATCTGTCTCATTGTCTGGTTTATAAACTATACAATCAGCAGGTTCTTCATATCCTTCTCCACCTGCTGTCTTTTAAACACGCTTGAACAGTAGTGAGTGCAAAAACTTGTTTCTTGCTAAAGTCACAAGATCAAATGCCTAACTGTTCCATTGATGTAAAATGATCTCAGGCTGCAGAGGTTAACGCTTATAACTATTCACTCTTTTCTGAAACCAGATCATTTCTGTTCCTCGACTTGTCTGGTCAGCATGTGCTGCTCCTTCTTCTACTGTACAAAACAACAAGCGAGAAACGCTTTCAGAAATATTTTTTTTTTTGTGTGTGGCTTTGCTTTAATAAACCCTTTTTTTTTTTTTTTTTTTTTTTTCTTCCACCACAAATAAATCTCTTAATTTTTATTTTTTTATTTTTTTAGATTTGGACAATCATGGACGCCATCATCCGCTGTCCTTTCCTGTCCCGCGTCCCCCAGGCCTTCTTCCAGCAGGCGAGAAAGACTCTGGTTAGCTACGCTGTGAGATGCCCCGTGATGATGGACCTGGCGTCCAGACCACTCGCCCGCTCCATCTGCTCTTCTCCCTCCAGCTTCCAGAAGAGTGATGATATCGTTAATACGGGTAAGTGGGTCACATGGAAAATGTTATCTCACAGGGCCCAGTGTACAGTAAGAACAATTTTTAGCTTTAAGATAAAAAGTTTATAATTTAGTTAGAATAAAAAGCTTTTAAGGTTTTGTTGTACTCGTTTGACATCAAGGTTTTACAGGTTTAGCATGATTTTAGCCTGTGTTTAAAAACTGATCATCTTTTGTGGTCAGAGCAATTTAACTGTTATTCTATCCCCCCAACCCATTATCCCCCACCCCGATAGAGGCTAAAACTGTCGCTGAAATGCCAGCGGGTCACCTCAAGGTTCCAGCAGGAACGACGGCATCCAAATGCCCCTTCCTAGCAGCTGAAATGAGGCAGAATAACAGCAGCGTTGTGCGTGAGGCCAGCATTGATCTGCAGGAGGATGTCTCCGAAATCCGCACCATGCAGCCAGGTTTATAACGCTTTATATATCAGTATATACGTTAGAGTGAAGGTGTGTTCTGAATGGCTAAGAGAGTTAAACATGTTACAGAGGAACTTGTGAGTCTGTGATTAATATCTGATTCTGAAAAATATTAGTTTAGGTCTGCGTTTTATTCCATAAGGTTTACCGTGCTGTATGTGTTGATGCAGATGTGTCGGCAGCAGAGCTGATTAAGAGCATGAAACCTGATGCAAGTCTGATGAAGAAACTGATGAAGCAACGTCCACCCATGGTTTCACATCTACTACAGGAGAACATGCCAAAATGTACTTCACCTCCACACTCTATACTACAGTCAGCTCTATTGAACTGTATTCCGCTCCATTCTACTCGACTTACTTTACTTGATTCTACTGAAGTCTATTCTGTACACAACTTTCCTAAATATTCTACTCTACTTGACTACTCTATTGCACTGTATTTCTCTGCGCTCTACTGTACTTAACTCCACTTTAATCTCCAGTATGTGTCACCTAAATGTAGTGTAAAAATATTTTCTGTGTTTCTTTGTACTCCGTTTGACTCCACTGTACTATACTTTTCTCCTCTAAAGTATTCACTCTACTGCACTGCACTCGACACAGCATCACTTTTACATTACACTTTCAGATTGAGACAGAAACAGTGCTTTAATCTCTCATTTCCTCTTTTGAGCTATAAATGCACACTTATTTCTACACACATGCGTGCAGACACTGCTGTGAAATTTCAGGGTTTTCTAAATTTTCATTTTTTTTTGTTAATATATTTTATTTTCCTTCCCAAGCTGTCTCCAACTTCCGTTATGATGATTTCTTCGAGAAGAAGATTGAGGATAAGAAGAATGACCACACATACCGTGTGTTTAAAACGGTGAACCGGCGTGCCACAGAGTTCCCCATGGCTGACGATTACACGGAGTCTCTGAGTTACAAGCGAGACGTATCGGTGTGGTGCAGTAACGATTACCTGGGGATGAGTCGCCACCCGCGTGTCGTCCAGACTGTGATGTGAGTCACTGTGGCGGCTAGCTATTGCTCTCTCTGTCTCTGGTTTTAACTCTCTCTGTACAATCAGTTCAGGTTTAATCAGGAACTGTCATTTCGTGCAGGGATACATTACAGAAGCATGGCTCGGGTGCTGGAGGGACTCGGAACATATCAGGGACGAGCAAGTATCACGTGGATCTGGAGCACGAGCTCGCAGACCTTCACGGGAAAGACGCGGCACTGCTGTTCACTTCCTGTTTCGTGGCCAACGATTCCACGCTGTTTACTTTGGCCAAAATGCTGCCAGGTAATTCATGCTTTAAAATAAGAGTGCAAAAATTTAATCTAATAAATACACTGGGAAAGTGAGTGTGTATGAATCAAAATGATGGTAGCAGGGAAAAACCCTCCTGAGATGTGAATAGGAAGAAACCTTTAGAGGACAACCATAGTCAACCGGGGACCCATCCCCATTTTGGTGATGACGTATAGCAGGGATTGTTATGCAGTCATATTGTCAGAGGGCAGCATTGTGGTCCAGGTTCGAGCCCTATGATCAGTGCAGTTTATTCTCCCTCCTCAGGGTGTGAGATTTACTCGGATGCCGGAAACCACGCTTCCATGATCCAGGGTATACGAAACAGCGGTGCCAAAAAGTTCATCTTTCGCCACAACGACGTGGAACACCTGCGCGAGCTCCTGGAAAAGTCTGATCGATCCACACCCAAGATTGTGGCCTTCGAGACGGTGCACTCCATGGATGGTAAGCACGTAGGGTCGGTGGTGACCTCGCTGGGAAAGCAGCAGAAACAGTAATCGGGACCTCTGACCTTCTTTCCTCCCTCCGTAGGTGCTGTTTGTCCCCTGGAGGAGATGTGCGATGTCGCTCACGAGTTCGGTGCGATCACGTTCGTGGACGAAGTTCACGCTGTCGGTTTGTATGGAGCGAGAGGGGGTGGGATCGGCGACCGCGATGGAGTCATGCACAAGATGGACATAATCTCTGGAACACTTGGTGAGAACCTTGCTAAAAATTCTCATTTGAATATGGGGGGCATAGAACAGCAGGACCTTTAACGATATAATGATTTATAGAAAAGGATTTAGTTTATGAAAGATTAATTGTAGCCTAAATAAACTTTTTTTTTTTTTTTTGCACATTTATGGCAAAAAAACATTTATTACATATTAATTTCATCTGAACATGTTTCTTAGTGTGCACTATTACAATGTTTAGTATTTATAAAAACTTTCCTTGAGTTATGAGTGCAGTGAGAGCTGCCTCAGATGCAGGCAGCTCTTTAGTGTGTGTGTGTAAAGCACACACACAACTTTGGGTGGGGGGGTCTGGAGCCATTAGATTGGCCGAATTTATTACTCTCCCTCAGACACTGGTAAACACACTTGTCACTCCCAGCTGTGCCTTCATTATTCTTATTCTGTGCATGTGACAGCACAGCTCTGGGTTCGACATCTCACCCCTCCTGGGAATTATTTACTCGAGCTGCTAACCTGTTGCCCAGAAACTGTGTGCGTGCATCTCTCTCTTTGTGTGTCTTTATGTCGCTTTCCCAAAAGACTCTAGCTCTTTGACCAGATGACTGGAGATAATGGCTTGCTTACATGCACACAAACACGTGCACACACTCCAGACATTTTGGCTCCAGCTGTGGTACATGAAAATCAGGGCTGCTCTTTTTATCAACCCTGAGACTGTCCCTCCTGCACAAACACATTCCTCAGAAACAACACCAAAGACCTTCTGAATCCTCTCATACAGTACTGACTGTGTCCTTCACTCACGCACATGCAGACACAGCCCATTTTCTAACTTTATAACCAGCCTTTTTTTTTTTTTTTTTCAGAATGCCTCCATTTAGTTAATTTATTAATTTTATTTCCAAAATCAGCAACAATGATTGTTTTTCTTAAAAAAAAAAAAAAAAAAAAAAAAAAATATATATATATATATATATATATATATATATATATATATATATATATAATTTTTTTATTTATTTTTTTTTTATTTCATGAATTAAAACTGGAATTTAGTGAGTCTGAGTGCCGCTTTTTTTTTTTCCATGTGTGCGCGCAGGTAAAGCGTTTGGGTGTGTAGGAGGCTACATCGCCAGTACTAGCACGCTGGTGGACACGGTGCGTTCGTACGCCGCAGGCTTCATCTTTACAACGTCTCTGCCACCCATGCTGCTCGCTGGCGCTCGCGAGTCCGTCCGTGTCCTTAAGGGCGAGGACGGCCGGATGTTACGCCGCAAACACCAGCGCAACGTCAAGCTGCTGCGGCAGATGCTGATGGACTCGGGGCTGCCAGTAGTCCACTGCCCCAGCCACATCATTCCCATCCGGGTAACGTGCATGCGTGCACACTACATAAAAAAAAAATTATAACCTGGATTCAGACAGTAAGACTGATCTTTCATCGTTTATATTTTATAATCAGGTGTCAAACGCGGAGAAGAACACAGCAGTGTGTGACATCATGATGAACCGCTACAACATCTACGTCCAGGCCATCAATTATCCCACTGTTGCCCGCGGGGACGAGCTTCTCCGCATCGCCCCTACGCCGCATCACGCACCGCAGATGATGAAATACTTTGTCGGTGAGTCACATTAAACACACCTTGCACACTGCCTTTTTGGTTAGGCTGTGCCAAGCTAGCTAAACAATGTGTGTGTTTGCAGATAAGCTGCTAAAGGCATGGCAGGAGGTGGGTCTGCAGCTGAAGCCTCACTCCTCGGGTGAGTGTAACTTCTGCCAGCAGCCGCTTCACTTCGAGCTGATGAGCGAGAGAGAGCGTTCGTACTTCAGTGGTCTGAGTCATCCCGTGTCCGCCTGCGCCTGACGACGCACAAAAACACATGAACATACCAGGCTGCAGCGGCGTTCCCTAACCACTGCAGAAATAGAAATTTTTACACGTTTAGAGAAATGTCTAATTGTGTGCACAAAAAAAAATAAACCTTCCTGAGCACTATTCTTTTGTGATTTATTTATTTTCGGATTATTAATTTTAATAAACTATTAATGAGGCTGTCTGGGTTATACAGTCTTTCAGTAGTCAGACATCCTGGGGTATGAAAGCAAGTTCTAGCATCAGAACCCTCAGTGTGAGAACCACAGAACTAAATTATACCATGTTACTTTACCAAGTTACTACACTTTTTTTTTTTTTTTTTTTTAATGCCCCTCTTAAAGGTGTTGTGTAGGACCCTGTACCCTTCGCCATCTTTACTTTTGGAAACCTCAGAAAATAAGTGATTAGTTTAACATGTAGCTTTTTGGGTTCAAGGGTACTTGGTTTTAAATATCCACTGACACATCAAATAACCCATGTGTTTAGTAGCTGAAAGTTAAGATCCTGACAGTTTCTAGATTTTAAGAATAAAATGGTAAGTGTCTATACATGCTCTTCAGGTTCTAAAATGACATCACCTGTGATGATCTAATAAAAGGGTTCTGCTTGGTTCTGATGTCCTTTCTGATAGACTGCAGGGGTTGTGTAGAATTCTATTGAACTCTAGTCCTGGTATCTGATGCAAAGGGTTCTTTCAGTAGTAAGGTGTTTTTGGGTATCAGAGTGCATAAGATTCATTCCTCCTTCTTACATGAGAACACTGAGGTGTAAGGCACATACAGAACTTTTATGAAGAAGAAAAAAGGATCCATTAAAGCTCAAGCAGCACCGATACCTGCTAGCAAAACTGTATTGGTCAATGATAAAAGAAATAAAAATACGTGCCTGTATGGAAGCCTTGGTGGTGTGTGGTAATGGGAAAGCTTCAGACATCAAACTGTATTCTTTGGATGCGTCAGCTAGAACAAAAGTTAGCATTACTTTCAGAAAGGATAAATTTCTACTAACGATGTCGCATAAATGTAGAACTTTTTTTAATCATAGAAACAACCAAAAACGCGTGTATCTGTGCTATTTCTTTGCCTGTGTGACCCATTTTTTAATGTTTTGCTCAGTCAAGTTTGGTGAGTTGGTTAAAATGACATAATTTTAAGTTTATCGTATTGCCCATTTAGTGCTGAAAAAAGGATGTCACTCCACTGCACAATCCTGTACACTGTATATATTAACTTTTTTTTTTTTTTAAGCCAAACAAATCGTGGCTTAAATGCTCTGAGCTTTAGTAGCTAAAGGTTCTGATTTTTCTAAAGCCTGTACACAGTGTTCCATGTTGTAGAAAAGTTGAGTCTAGAACCTGAAGTCTAATATCAGGCTCAGGCAGCACTGTGTTGTGGCCTTTTAGAATAAAGTGGTATAGACAATGAGTAAGTAATATTAGCCTTGGATCATTTTAACTTCATCACAGGAGCTGAACAGTCTAGGCACAGAACCTGGTAATGGTCAAGTCATCCATCACACCAATCTCATATGAACCTGTCTTAATTGACATCTCCCTTTAATCAGCACACACACGTACACCTCATTATCTCTGTGAATACACTTGTGTGCAACGTGTCCAAGCTCTAACAATGACTCAGTCAGGACCGGGTGGTTTCTTCCTCTTCCTCGTACGAAACAATAAAGAGATCTCCGTCTTTAAATCCTTCACTGTGCAGCTGAGAGGTGTGTCCTCAGCGTGAGGTTTTGTTAATGTGCTTTACCTATGTGCAGGGGTTTTGAAATTTTCCACCCCTGAGTGACACAAACTGGTACAGAGAGAAAGCTAGACAGACTATGGCATAAACAGGCAGACAGACGTTGGGTGTGTGTTAATTCTCCATCTGAAATACCCCTGTAGGTGATCTTTTGTCATTTTTCAGCCTCATTTTGTTTCACTCCTCCTTCAAACACACCAATTCTGTGCTTATGTAAATGAGCTACTGCTGAAACTGCAAAACAAACACACACATTAGGGGAAAATATAATCAGCCACAGAATGTTAAAAATGGGAAAAGAACACAAAGCCAGGGAATTTTTTTTCTGGTCTTTAAGGTCTCATGTGATGTTTTTGGTTTAATCCTTCATTGAGAACTCTAATGGTTCCATGTATAATCCTACGGCACAGAGTTCCTTTTTAGAACATCACAACTCCTTCATATAGCTAAGAACCTTCAGCTACACACACAGAATCACAGAGGAACCGGTTGTTCAGCAGCATAAACGTGTGTGTGTAACGTGTGACGCGCATCAATGAGTGAAGACAGGATCATGCGCGTCTTTCCTCCGTTCCCACGTGTCTCATGTTCCACTACATGTGATGGGCTTGTATTTTCCCTCTTTGTATGACTCATTTTAAACATTAGTTCTGCTTTTAAACACACAAATAACCCTTTTTTTTTCAGTTTTTAGCAGTTTTAATGTAAGTGAGAAGAGGACTGTACATGGTGAATGTAAGATATTTGTTTTGAATTGATTGTGGTTTAAAAATAATCCATATTAAGGCCATTTTGATCTCCCTTAAGAAAAAAGTGGCCTTCTGAACTAACTCTCCTAGACGGGTAGAAAGCAATCAGGTCTTTCTATCTATACATTTCATTTGGCTAGGAATAATATTAATGGAGTTCCTGAAATTCCTGTTTCTCCGATTTTGGACTAGAAGGCTGGGTAAAAGAAATTCTAATATCGCCTGGTCACCAGGGTGATACAGAATAATAAGTCTTAACCTTGGTGCAAAATGCATCGTTTTGGAGTTATGAGGATCCGTTTCGTTCCCGTACTCCTAGCTCACTTGTTTTTGGTCTGATGGCATTTTGAAGGGCTTAAAAAACGCCACTAGTTTGATAAAAACCATGTTGATCGTGGATTTATGTTGATCAATAAATCCATAGATTTTAATTGTGTTTTATGGACTGATTGAGTAGAAAACTATTCCCTGATGCACATGAAATTTTTCACAGACCTTATACTAACTTATACCAAGCTGGAGAACCAGGTCTCCTGCCTTTTGCACATTTTAAATGGGGAAAAACAGTCAAACCCTTCGGGAGCTATCAAGCATTGTTTAGGACCTATTAAAAGAACTGATTTTATCATAGGAATACATTTATTTTACACGCTGACTTGTTTAGAAAAAAAGAGAAAAAAAACATGCTTTTGGACTACTTTGGAAAAAGTCCTTCACACAATTTTTGAAATATACACATGAAACCTGACATCACACAAGCTTCAAGTTTTCTCCCTCAGACAAGTTAAAGCTTGTTACATTCTGGGTGGCATAAGCCACGCTCCTTAAACTCTAACACACTTCCTGATATCTCAGGCGGTATACAAACTCCTTTATTTTTAGATTGGATTAGATTCAACTTTATTGTCATTGTGCAAAGTCACCTGTAGTGCCTGCCTGGTGAGAGAAGGAGGAATAGTGGGGTTGGGGTTGGGAGGTATCTTTAAAAATGTCTCTTCCCCTTTGCGGACAGCATTATTTCATAAATGACCTCCCAGGGTGGGGAGTGCCGATGACTCTCTTTGGGTGGTTTTCACCACCATCGGATGGGTTTATGGTCTGGCACCGTGCAGTTGCCTTACCAAACTGAGATGCAGTTTGTGGAGATGGTCTCAATGATTATCCAGGAGCACATACGGGACTTAAGTCTGATGCTTAATATTGAGGTGTTATCAGTGAACTTGATAATGCTGTTGGAGGCATAGATCGGTACGCAGTCATGGGTGAAAAGGGAGTATAGGAGAGCGGACAATACGCACCCCTAAGGAACTGGAGAAGGTGAGGTAGCCTGTTTGTACAGAAGTCCAGGATCCAGTTATAGAGTTGTGTGCTGATGCCAAGCTGTTTCAGATTCAGGTCTAGCTTGGAAGGGCTGACTGTATTGAAATCTGAGCTGTAAAATTGACAAATTCCTGGCACAAGTGTCGGGGTTGTTCGGGTGAGTCAGAGAAGAATGGAGCACCATGGAGACGTCATCCCCTGTTGACATGTTGGAATGATAGGCAAACTGTTACGGGTCCAGAGTGTGTGGCAGACAGGCCTTAAGGTCAAAGTTGAAAATGTAGCAAATAGTGAAAATTCAGGAAATAATACAGCAAAAAAATACAGCAAATCCGGAGAGATTTGTGTGCTGCCATCTTGGCCTACCATATATTTTATATACCATACAGTATAACTGCATTGGCTGGAACTGAGCCATTTTCACTATTGTGCTCAGGAAAACCGATGCACCTTTACGTTCCCTACTTCACAATTTCCTTAGGATCTGAAATCCCTGTTTCACCAAAGTGAACCTGGTTCTAGTCCATGTCAGGTGCTAGTATCAGTTCAATAGTGAACATCCTAAGAACTGGCTTTGTTTTTCCCTGGGCTACAGAGTGACGTCATTACATCCCTATACATGTCCCTGTACATTTCTACTTTTCAAGCAATGCAAGCGCAATGCTAGTGGGAATGCTAGCACTAACGGCAATTATTATGCCATTGCTAACGGCAAAAAGAAATGCTCCTGGCAAGCACAACAACGATGATAAAATTGAATATGGTTTTGCGAGCAATTTTCCTGGCTTTATCATTATTGAAAAGTATTTGAGCTGCATATTGCATATTTAGTCGATTTTTTTTAAAAGATGGCGGTCACAAACTTTTATTTGGTTGTGATAACCACGTCTCCAGTTTTTTGATGTAAGTGGTTCTTTGTTCTAGCCCAGCAAAGTGTTGGTGCCACCATAGAACCAGTTTTTTTTTTTTCTTTTATCTGGTGTTTTGGCTGTCTGAAAACAAAGAACTGATTGGAAATTTGGCACTGGCTCCGAACTAGCTCCGGAAAGGCCTTGGTGGAAAAGGGGCTTGAGTGACCTTGACCATGGCCAAATTGTAATGTCTAGTCAGGGTCTCGCCTGGTGTGACTGATGTTCCTGGTCTGCAGTGTTTAGGACATACCAAAAGTGCTTCAAACAAGGAAAAACAGTGAACCAGCATCAGGGTCATGGATGGACAAGACTTACATGTTGTGCACGAGGAGTAAAAGCACAAGAGAGCTGCTGTAGCACAAACTCCTGAAAAAGTGAATGCTGGCTCTGATAGAAAGGTGAAATGGTTTGAGGAACATGAGAAAGAGCTCGAGGTGTTTTACTCCGCTTCCAAATACTACAGGTCTCGATCCGATTCAGTGTGTGGGGGATGTGCTGAAAAAATAAAAATCTGATCTGAACCTTCAGTAATGCGCATACACACACAATCACACACACTCACACACACTGAGATCATGCAGTAACATGCAGTAATGGAACACACTGGAAGCTGCTGTGGTTTGCGTGACTGGATCCGTGCACAAAAAAAATCTCTTCCTTCCATTGGGTCACTGGCCAAGTGTGTGTGTGTGTGTGTGTGTGTGTGTGTGTGTAAGAGAGAGAGAGAGAGTGGGAGGGAGAGAAAGACAAATAAACGGGTTTATTAAAGGTTTGCAATGCCTTAACTTGAGGGAAATGATTATAAATAATTACAATACTTTGATGTTAGTACAAAATAAAGCTGTGAATTTTCTCTGGGCATGTATCTTGACACGTTTCTCTGCATGTCTCTCCACGTATCTCTGCGTGTCTGTGTTCTTCACTAATGCAGTTTAACAGGTCTAACATTAACCTCAGTGCAGTTACTGAATTATCAGCTTTAAGTTAACGACTGAACATGATGTCCTGAGTGTATAGCGTTAACACAGGACAGGATGTCCACACACACACACACACACACACACACACACACACACACACACACACACTTTGCACTACAAAGTCCCACAAAGTAAAATTAAATCTTTTTTTTTTTTTTTTTTTGCTCGGGTAAAAATTTTATAACTTAATTTAATCACAAATAACTCACTTTCTTTTATACACTCAGTTATCGTCTATACTGCTTTATCCTGTATTCAGTGTCATGGGGGGCCTGAAGTCTATCCCAGGAGACTTAGGGCACAAAGCGGGGTACACCCTGGACAGGGTGCCAATCTACCGCAGGGCACACACATACACACACACACTCACACACTATGAGCAATTTGGGAACGCCAATAAGCCTAATCTAATACATTTAAATTTATTAAAACCTTTGCTCGTCTTGCAAAACGTTTGCAGACCAAGTTACTCACAATCCAAGGTTCCACTGTAGTCTGTCTTTATAGCGTGTGTTTGGGTTGGTTTCTGTTGTGGTTACAGAAGATGTGATGTGTGGTTACAGTCTCAAAAAACATTCTCAGACAGAAGAGTGTCTTCATAAGTTTAGACAGAAAAATTACTTCCCCACGTAGCACTTTTGCTCCTCGTGCACAGTGTGTGAGACTAGTGCATGAATGTGTAACACAGGACACTCAGAGAGGTTTGTGATTAATGGTGTGATTTTTAATCTCAATAGGTTTCTCTCTCTCTCTCTCTCTCTCTCTCTCTCTCTCTCTCACACACACACACACACACACACACACCATGTCCACACTGTTAGTGTTGTTTCTAAACAGACAATTTCCTGTTGTGCAAATCAAACACACGTTCATATAACAAGTAATTTTCTTCCCTCCAGAAGCCTGGTACTGTACTTTGGTACTTTTTCAATACCGGTACCCAGTCTTACAGTACTTTACACAAACTCTGGGAGTTTACAGAACTGTGTGTGTGTGTGTGTGTGTGTGTGTGTGTCACAAGGAATGTGTTACACCCATCTGGCATTAAAAATAATTTATGTAAATTATGTAAATAAATATACTTACAATTACTATTCTTATTGTTATTAATATTTTTTTATATCGAGTAAAATTGCATTGATTGGTTACTATTTTGTTTGTTTGTTATTGTTTGCTTGTTTTTGTTTGTTTTAGAATTCCACATCTGGTCATTGCAGCAGTTTTATCTTACACTGCTCTGTAAGTAATATTCCTGACTTTATCAGAAGAGCATAAATATTTGCAGACGGGAGCTCCTCGAGGCATTTCCTCATTAACAACAATGCAAATTCTTCGAAATCTTAAACACATCTTTATTTCCTTTTTCAGTCTTGTGAGAAGAAGGAACTAAGTTCTTATCTTTTCTTTTTGGTCAGATAATTATAATAAATTTGTAAAAATAAAAACAGAAAACAATCTCTACTTTGATCTTCTGTTTTGTACTTTAAAATGTATTCTGATTATTAATGTCCTAATGCTAGATGAGCAGTGTAATGTAGTTGTAATGATGTTGCAATGTGTTGACCATCAGGACAATGTGTGATGTGCTTTTAAAAGTTCTCTTAAAGTTTCTTTTAAATACAAATTGGGTCTTAAATGGTTATTTTATGACTTGTATACGATTGTAGTCAATAAAAAAATCCAAACATTAGGTGTGTTTTTTTTATTTTGATTATAAATAAATAAATAAATAAAGGGAGGAAGCAAAATCCAGCAAAAGTCTTGGTTTTGAATGTGATGCAGGCAGCTACACTAAGCCAGTGCAGAGAGTGGAGAAGTGGGGTGGTGTGGAAGAACTTGGGAAGATTGAAAACGAGACATGCAGCTGCATTCTGGATCAGCTGCATAGGACTAATGGTGTTCAGAGGCAGACCTGCCAGGAGTGAGTTCCAGTACTCCAGTCATGAAATAACAAAGGAGTGAACAAGCACCTGAGTACACTGTAAAGGAAGAAATGGACAATTCCTCTGTTGTTATAAAGAAGAAATCGACAGGAGTGATTAAGGTTAGCGATGTGTGGAGAAAATGACAGTTGATCATCTAGAGTTACTCCAAGATTGTGGGCAGTTGATGAAGAAGTTATTTGATTGTTGTCCAGGGAGATCACATGGTCTTGATTGGCAGGTGAATCACCAGGGATGAACAGCAGTTCAGTTTTACTGAGATTGTTTTACTTCAGCTAATGAACTGCCATCTACAGTAGGATGAGACCGGATATAAAGGCAGAACAGAAAATGACCAAGTACTGAGCCCTGTGGGACACCACAGGGGCAGATGCATGGGGCAGATGTGGATCCCTTCCATGTCACCTCATACAACCTATCTTCAAGGTAAGAAGCAAACCATTGCCATGCCATTCAATTCCACTGATGCCATGGCATATAAGAATAGATAATAGAATCTTGTGGTTTACTGTGTCAAATGCAGCTGACAGGTCCAAGAGGATAAGGATATATGACAGGATATATGGACACTTATGAAGCCATCCAAACATCAAAGTAATGTGTTTTAATTGTCAGGGTATTATTAGGCTAACTTGGTTTGATAGAAAAACCCTAATCACTTGAACCCTCCCTACAATGGGAGACAACTTACCTTTTTGAGTCGATAAAAGTTGGGCCAAATCAACCCTAGAGAAATATACTGTAATTAATTGAGCTGACGAACCAATACTACTTAAGCTGACTTGAATATCTGAATTACAAGTTGTGTCAAGATTCTGAACTGGGTACACGTTGAGACAATTAAATAGCAATTTGAAATATTTTGTTTGGCCAGCAAATTTCTCTAAAACTTTACATGTAGTAAATAAAAAAAAAGCTGTGCAACTTGTTGCTAAACTTTATGTTAAAGCTTATTTATTTATTTATTTTTTTAAGTGTATAATATATATGCAATACTTTTGCACTGTTCTGCACAACATACTGTAACACTTCCCTTTAGAGACGAGCAGGTTGTTTATCTGCAGATACAGAAACAGTTCTGACAGTCAAAATCAGTCTAATATTCATAAACATTTCCTTATTATTATTAAAACCCTGAACATTTCTTTAAAATTAACTTGCCTAGCCCACATTTCCCTCGTGCCTTGCTTACTGATACAGACTTTGTAGATGGATATGTTTTCTTTATCTAGTTATTTAACCTTGAAGTGGTTACTCAGACGAGGTCAGGTCACGTTACAGAACAGCATGGCAGGAATGAGGTAAAGGAGGAAAAAAAACAAGCTCAGGGGAAAACACAGTTGCTGTAATAAGCTTTATCTCTAAAAGACTTTTTGAAAAACTTGACATACAAGTTTCATCATTGCAGATATTAAAAGCGAAAAACGCATTGTTCACATACACAGGTGTTCGATAAAAATCTGCTTCATAACTAATCTGACTGTTAAAGACAAACAAGTTCAAAAAATGCACACATGAGGATTGATTATTAAAGTCCAGGTGAGGTGTAAGAACTGAGATGAAAACTCTTATACTACCTAATTTAGTGTCTTTTGTACTACAGTTGCTTAGTTTGTGTGTAATTCTAAAAAGGGTCACATCACTGGATCTTTGTGCAAGAGGGAGTTTCTGTAATTTTATACTCTTAATCGTTCCCTCGATAAAACCTGTCGCAACAGGAGAGAACGAGAACTGGGTCAGTCATTGTTCGGTGGAATAAAGAGGCCTTATTCAGCTGAGTGCTGAAATCACTTGACTTGGCGTTACGTGAGAATTATTATTTTTGAAAGGTGAAAAATGGCCAAAACTAGGCCAAAGGGAAAGCTGAAGGTGTTCAGATGAACGTTGTTTTTATCTGATCCACAGTCTGGAGGAAAAAGGTCTAAACGTCTTATTACTGACAAATGCACAAGATTAACGCAACTAAAATGAATGAGTTTAGGATCTAAGGGATCTCAGTGAAAAAAAAAAATCATGTTTCACATCTAACGTCAACAAAAAAGTCACGTAAAATGTGTAACTTTAACAAAAAGGTCACGTTTAATGTCAAGAAAAATGTCGCACATTACATTAAACAGCTACAAGAAGGTATATTTTATGTTTAATGGAATTAAAAAATGTCACACTTCTACATTTAATGTTAACACAAAGGTCACGTTTTACATTTAACATCAATAAAAACATCACACTTTGTTTAATAGCAACAGAAACATAAAATGTTTAACAAAAACGTCACAATTTATGTTTAACAAAAATGGCAAACAAAAAACAAAAACGTTTTACATTTACCGGCAACAAAAACGTTATGCTTTACAAATAAAATAACAAAAACATAATGTTTCACAAATTTTAATTTGCCAATAATCTCAATGTAGCAAAGTGGCGATGGACTACAGAAACAGAAATGACTACTCTACCCTACCTGCACCATGGAAATACTACGCACCCGCAGGTGCTACTCAAGGAAACATAGGTTCAATTCTAATATATAAATGAGTAAAAGACATGGGTACTTAAATATGCTTTGTTTAATTTATTGAATTAAGACATTATTTTGTTTAAAAAAATCACATAAACAGTAATGACCTAAAATGAGGTTTTTACTTGCTGGTGTCTCCTCTCCACACTCACACCACAAAAAGGTTTACAGGTTATCAGAGCACACAGTCACACATGCACACAATACCCAGTAAGACTACTGTTGGTGATCAACACGGCACACTGTGACAAGACAGCACCACCCATAGCACAAGTGTGGGAAATCTGCCTCCCTGCTTTTTGTTGGACACACAGCACCTTTTCAATCAACCCTTTCCTAGTCAGCCCTATATAGTGTGTGAAGTTGTGCAGTTCACCCAGGCGGCCATGGCATTTGTAGGTCTTAACACACTCAAATAACCCCCAGGTTGTGCAATGCGCCCAGCAGGCGATGGCATGGGGTGTTTGGGCCTGTCACTGTTGCTTGCAACTATATTTATTCTTTTTGTTTCACACTCTGTAATTGGACTTTTAAATGGTGACCATATGATGCTGTCTTTCCAGCTCTTCCCTGATATTCCCTGTAATTAATGGGAGGAGGCCTGAGTGAACTGCTAGTGTTTTATTATCCCTCATAAACTACTCCAATCAATGAGTGCAGGCTGCGTGTTGGTACCTCAGGTCTGCCCTCTGGACCTGTCTGACTCTGCTTCTGCCCTGCTTCGGGTTGAAGATCTTGTTGCTTCTGGTTGAATAGTCGGCTGATGCAGACAGCTGCTCTCTAATGGACTGTGACTGCAGTAACTCAATAGATCAGGCCTGAAATTCCTACCAACAGTTTTGTACCTGAGCCTCCAAAAAGTGGACTTCATATTAATTTAAACACCTGTCCTGTTACACTGAACGCCCATTCTCCTAACACACAGTATGACTGCAGATTAATTCCTCTTGTCTGATATAACCCCAATGAGATTGTGTTCCCTACCAATTCTGATTTCTCTCAAGTCATTTCAGAAAGTTTTTACTTGCCACCATCGCCCTCGGCTTGGGCATCACAAAATGATCATTATAATTTTTGTCATATTTCAAACTAATTTCCCTTTTTGTAAATTGTGTAAAGCTGGTTTGCGACAATGACCCTTGTTACAAGCGCTATACTGTATAAATAAACTATAATTGACCTTAAATTAAAATAAGGCTCATTCCTACAAATTAACATAGCTTTGTTTAAACTAATGATGCTTTCTTTGAAATGCTTCAGGTTTTTTGTAATGATTTAACTTTATTGCAGACTCGATGCTTTACACTTTGCATCGCTGAGATCCACGGATTAGTATTTAATTGATATTGTAAGTTAAATCTTCATTTACAGTAAAAGATCGTTCTGCTATTAGTCATCACCTTCTCACGCCTTTATTTACACTTGACTTACAGTTATGAAGGAAATATTTAGCAAAAATGTGTTATGTAACTTCCTTATACTGTATGTATGTTTTATCTCGTTCTTATGCGGGTGTCTGTGCTTATGTATTGCCTCCTTAACACATTGTGTTAAATCCGCGATTTTAAGGAATATTTTCACTTTTACAATTTTATTACTTAAGAAGACAAATCTCATATAGAATGAATATTTAGGAGTCACAAGGTATGATAAATCATCCCTATATAAACCCGCCAATGCCTCCTGATAGGATAACAATGTTCTAACATCATGACAGGGTTGATCTAACTACCCTGCCACAAAAGGCTTTACTCAGTTGAAAATGAGCCCCAAATAACCCAATATGAAAATATTTATAAAATATTGTATCATAAAATTAGGGGCCCAACCCCTATAGGGTGCACAGGACCCTTTTTTTCTATCTTTTTGGACTTTTTGGGGTGTCTAAACATGCTCGAAAACTTCAATGAAAATGGGCAGACAGGTTGGAATCTGCTGCCATTAGGATGCCTGAGAGTCTCGCTATATAAATAAACTTTAATTGACCTTAAATTGAAATGAGGCTCATTCCTACAAATTAACATAGCTATGTTTAAACTAATGATGTTTCCTTTGAAATACTTTAGGTTTTTTGTAATGATTCAACTTTATTGCAGACTCGATGCTTTACACTTTGCATCGCTGAGATCGCGGATTGGTATTTAATTGTTATTGTAAGTTAAATCTCCATTAACAGTAAAAGATCGCTCGGCTATCAGTCATCACCTTCTCACGCCTTTATTTACACTTGACTTACAGTTATGGAGGAAATATTTAGCAAAAATGTGTCATGTAACTTCCTTACAGGTATATGTATTTTTTTATCCCGTTCTTATGCAGATGTCTGTGTTTTTATATAAAATTCTTAACACATTGTATATGACTAACACTCAGAAATATTGCTAATGCTACATTTAAATACGGTTATGATTTTAAGAAATATTTTCACTTTTACAATTTTATTACTTAAGAAGACAAATTTCATATAGAATGAATATTCAGGAGTCATTAGGTAACAATGATCTTTTTTACAATGTAGGAATCCATGTTGGTTGGGTTAGCATTTGATGCTAAGTATAACTGCACTATTGTTTTCATCATACTGAATAATTTCTTACTATTAAATCAACACATCTGAGGTAAATGTAAATGTTCAGGATGTTTGTTTTATTCCCACTCTCACTGTCTGTATTAAATGCTTCTTGTTCACATGCTAGCTAGCTAAACTGCTTAGCTTATATACGATATCTTAGTCCTAGCTGCTTTGTCTAATAAATGTGTGAAGTTAGCTACAGTAAATTATTGGGTTGAATCGTAATGTGACATATTTCACAATGATTTCACATTGCTTTGATTAGCAGTTGATGCTAAGTGTTTTTTCTATCTATGGGATGCCTTTTCTTACTAATTTACTAATATGTCTGATGTAAATCTGAGGTAAAGGTAAATGTTCTCAACATACAGTATGTCGCGGTTCTCATCTTATTTTATGTTTTCCTAAAGAATAAGGTTAATTTTTCTAAATAATGTTGACCACTCGGATGGTGGCTGTTGTGTGTTTAAATAATACGTTCCCATTACAGGAATTTACGTAAAATGTGTTAGCATGGTGTTACCTAATTTTACCTAATTAATGGGAATTTGTAAATTACTGTATTTAATCACACTAGAATCACTAAATCACTAAACTAGTATTCAACTGAGCGTGTGTATTTATGCTAATATAGTGCTAATCTCATCTGCTAACTGCTGACTAGCTGATTAGCTAGTTGGCTATGATGTGCAGAGTCAAGCAGTTTCTTTATTAGCATCTGTTGATTTATTCTCTGTCTCTCTGTCTCTCTTTCTCTCTCTCACACACACACTTCTCTTTTCTGTTTAACTGTATTTCTTTTCAAGATAATTCTTGGAATTAGCTCCAGCACATGATTTATGACCAAATCTGCCAACTCTCACACACTCAACATGAGATTCACGCTTTCACTCATCTTCACACACTCTTACACCACAATCCCAATTTCTCACACTTTCATATTCAAAATAAGTGTCCGTGGAAGGCGCAGCAAAATCACTGAGCTCTAGCCTCTTGTTGATGAGTCAGCTATTATACACGCCTTTTATTTTGAAGGTGAATCACTACATCGTTTCCGCATGCACCCTCTCATACACAGGTGCGGCTGGAGAGTACCGGGTAAGACTCCTGCCACTTCTTTCTCTCCAACTGAAGGAAAAGAATATTCACATAATCCGGTTGAAATTAATACACATTTACACCCACTTGACGCATCAATTAAATCAATTAGATTTCCGCCCTGGCTCTATTCCCGTCTCTGTGTGTATGGAGTTTGCATGTTCTCTTCCTGCTTAGTAGGTTACCTCCGGGTACTCCGGTTTCCTCCCACAGTCCAAAGATATGCAGGTTAGGCCAATTGGCGCTCCCAAATTGCTTGTAGTGAGAGTGTGTATATGTGTGTGCCCTGCAATAGATTGACACCCTGTCCAGGGTGTACCCTGCCTCGTGCCCTAAGTCTCCTGGGATAGGCTCCAGGTCCCTGCGACCCTAAACACAGGATAAAGCGGTATGGAAGGTGAGTGAGTGAGTGACATTCAAATGCATTTATAGACTGCAACAAAATTACACACCAGCTAAAGCATTAAAGACTGTGTGAGAGCAGTGACAGTATTATCGAAATACATGTCAGTATTTACAGTGACAAATTTGTATTGAGTTCAATCGCTTAGTACTTTTATATTCATAAGAACACTCAAAGGCTAAAGGTGTGATATCACGAATCTCAATAAATCTGTTGAGATCAACACAAAGTGACATATAAAAAGTGAAAAAAAAAGATGCAGTGGAACCTTGAATTGCGAGCATAATTTGTTCCGGAAGCATGCTTGTATATCAAAACACTTGTAAATCAAAGCGAATTGCCCCCATAAGAAATAATGAAAACTCTAAATATTTGTTACACAACCCCAAAAAATAAAAAGTAAAAATATAGAAGTGAAGTAAAACACTTATAGAAGTGTTTATTTAGTTTAAATATTTGTTTATTGTAAACCTGAAAAGTGTATTTTTTCCTTTAAAAAGGAACACATCAGACACCATTAACATACAAAAGGGCTTTTCACTGCGGTACCTTCAGGGACAAGATTTGTACCTTTGATTTAGGTACAATAATGTACGAGCAAAATAAATAAAAGATAAGATAAAATAAAATAAAAGATACATTTTATTTTCCCATGGTCCAAATAATGTCCTTCATGGTACAAACAGAAATGGTACAAATTTGTTTCTCTATATTAAGGTACAGTTGTGTGCCCTTGAAAAGTACTGCCAAGTAACAATGGTCTGTACCTTTATTAGTACAAAAATGTACCTTTATTACCAAGTGTGTACAGTCACATGCATCTGTTGTTTTACTTTAACACCTCAATGCTAAAATATACAGAACAAACAGAGGCAAACAGAATAAGGTGTGTGGTTAGTGTTAGACAAAATGGTTTACGTTTTTTTCTCCAATATTTAATATGGATAAGGAACAATCATTAAGATTTAATTCATGTGAGTGTGTCTTTTTAATGTCTTTTTAAGTGTTACCTTATTTCTTACTTAATCTTTATGACCTTCATTGTGTTTTTCTTGTGTTTCTCAAGGTAATTTTTTGACCTTGGGCCACTGAGGTAAATGGAAATGTTGTCATCTCAGCATGTTTGGACTACATTGTCCAGGCTGACTGATGATAAAAAAAAAAAATAATAATAATAATAATATGCACCCTGTCTCTGAGTCTTGGGATTACTTTCTCATGTAATGCTCTAGTCAGATCCAAAAAGGACTTTCAATTTACAACAAAAACCTTCTTCTTCTTGAATGTTCTGTAATTCAGACAGTTTGATCATTTATACATATTTACTTACACATTTCAAACTCATTCCTTCTTTTTTTCTGTAAAGCTGATTGGCCACAATGACCACAATTAAAATTAAAATGAGACTCATTCCTGCAAATTATTATAACCGTGTTTAAGCTAATGAAGATGATTCCAGTGAAATGCTTCATGTTTTTTTTTTTCTGTAATGATTCAATTTAATTTCAGACTCAGTGCTTTACACTTAGCATCACTTAAAACCATGGATTGGTTTTTGTGGTTTGATATTTTACATGGCATGAGGAAGTTAAACCAGGAGGTTTCAATCCTTCTTCTTCCTGTTCTTCCTTCATTTACAGTAAAAGCTCACTTTGCAATCAGTCATCATCTTCTCACGCCCTTATTTATACTTAACTTAAAGTTAGGAAGGAAATATTTAGCAGAAATGTTTTATTTAACTTCCTTGTATTTTATTTAATCTATTCTTGCTTTTATGCATATTTGTTTTATGTATAAAATCCTTAACACCTTATATATGACTAACACTTAAAAATGTTAAATATTGCTAATGTTATTGCTAAATTCGGTCATGATTTTAGAGATTTTTTTCACTTTTACAATTTTCACAGTTCTAGCTGCTTTGTGTTAGTGTATAATGAAATAATCTGTAAAGTTAGCTAAGTGAATGAGTTGACTCATGATGTGACTTTTCACAATGGATGATTTCATATTGCTTAGATTAGCAGTTGATGCATAGTATATGATATAGTTCAAGTCTATGTGGTGGCTTTTCTTAGTAATTTACTGATACGTCTGAGTTTACTGAAGTAAATGTTCTCAATGTTTATTTCTTGTTTTTAAAAAATATAAAACATTTACCATCCACATGCTAGCCAATAAAGTTACCTTTAGTTACCGACACATGCTCTCTGCTTGGAGCCACATTTCCTTAAATTTTAAACAACTGGTGGCTATTGTGTAGTCGAATAATATCATTAATGTTCCCATAAGTTACTGTAAATAAAATTTGCATTTACCACTTTTTCTGTTTAAGTGAAGTGAAAAAAAATGCACATCATTCTGTTGAAATTAACAGAAATTTATAGCTGGGTAAGACATCAGTCACATGCAGAAGAGATAATAATTGGAACTGTCATATCAGTGCTGAACAGATCAACAATATAATAAAATAAACCCAGCTGGAGCAATAAAGAGTGTCAGAGGACAGTGACATCTCCCCATCTTTTGTATTAATAATGATTCTTTTTTTTGACTGTAATTTCTCTATTCATAATTTTTTATATTGTGCAAACACAAACATAAATGTATTTTATTGGGATGTGATGGACAAACACAAAGTGGCACGTAATGGTGAAGTGGAGGTAAATGTTAAATCATTTATAATGATTAAACATGTTCAATATTCATTTATTTTTACAAATAAATATCTGTGGCATGCATTTGTATTCAGCCCCTCTGAGTCACTTCTTTGTAGAACCACTTTGCACTGCAATTACAGCTGCAAGTCTTTTGGGGTACAGTTTGTCTCCACCAGCTTTGCAAATCTAGAAAACGAAATTTTTGCCCATTCTTCTTTGCAAAATAGCTCAACTTTAGTCAGATTGAATGAAAAGCGTATATGAACAGCAATTTACAAGTCTGGCCACAGATTCTTAATCGGATTTAGGTCTGGACTTTGACTGGGCTATTCTAGCACATGAATAGGCTTTGATCTAAACCATTCCATTGTAGCTCTGGCTGTATGTTTAGGGTCGTTGTCCTGCTGAAAGTTGAACCTCCATCCCTGTCTCAAGTCTTTTGCAGACTCTAAGTGTTCTTCCAAGATTGCCCTGTATTTGGCTCCATCCGTCTTCCCATCAACTCAGCTAAACATCTTGCCTGTCCCTGCTGAAAAAAGCATTCCCATTAGATTTATGTGTCATCTCAGTATGTTTGGAATACATTGCCAGGCAGATTGACCAAAAATTCATAAAAATAGAACTGAACCCCGGCTCTAAGGCTTGTGATTTCTTTGTCATCTATAAAGGATCCAGATCCACAAGGACATATTTAAATTTACAACACAAACCTACTTCTTCTTGACTGTTCTGTAACTCAGATACATATTTTCTCCATCACCCTAATCAAATCTCCTCGTCTCTTACACACTCACCAGCTCGGGCTTTTTTTTTTTTTTTTTTTTTTAGATTCTTTTCATTTCCTATTATACAGTCATGCATTCCTTTGAGGTGGCTTTGTCCCACTGGTTGCTCAGTTTTTTCTCATCCCCTTTTCCTTTTCACATCTTTGCATAATGATTATGATGATGATGACTGAGATGATGATTGCATGTAGATAGTTGCTCATCCATAACATTGGCTTTGGTAAAATTTTTCCCCCAAAGCTTCTGCAACAAAGTGTTTTGGCTTTTCTGGGATTTTATGTTTTGTGGGATTTTATTTACACTTCTTTTAACATATTACAGTCGGATTTACCCTTTGTCTTTGTCTTTCCATAACAGTCTCATTTTCCTCTTCATCACTAGTATGTTGTGGTCAGACCCGATACTTGTTCTGTTGTCCGATAACGACACTATTAAATCTTACTTGGTTTGGGTTTTTACAAAGAGTTCCAGAGCAGTTGACTTGGACTTCAAGGAGTGCATTGATGATGCAAGGTCTTGCTCCTTGCAGAATTCAGTCTCTGTCCCCCAACCCATGTCACCTGTAACAGGTACTGTAGTTTTTTCCAACCTTAGCTTTTCAACTTTATCATATGCATGATTTTACACATTTCTTCACCTTCCAGGTAAGTGAAGTGTTCTGTCTCATCATGATTGACCAGTGGTAGGTGTGTGTGGGCTTGATTACAACATCACATCTGGGCTATAACTCTCAGCTCAGCTCAGCACATGTTTATTCGTGATCCCAGCTACTCTTTGTTTTTTTTGTACTTCCTGTTTATCATGTCATCCGTTTCTTTGCAGGCATTCTCATACATTCCAGGCTTGTACAGAGGGACATTTTAATCACTCTGCTTCAAGCTTTAAGTTACGCTTCCTATCAGTTTTGGGGCTTAAATGTCATCTATTAAAAGCGTCTGCCCACTTCACGCCCCTCTGACAGCGAGTGTCTCACCGAATGGGGCCCAGAGGAAGCTCATCTCATCCTTTCCTTTTCTTGAATGGATTTTGGGCGTGGAACGGATATTTAAGAAAATGTGAACACAGGAAAGATGGGAGCTGATAACAGTCCCGCCAATTGTTTAGGTTGGAGTGTGTGTGAGTTCAAACTCATGCAAGCCAAACACTTGTCGATTGTTAAAATACTGTATAAACAAAACCGAACTAAGTTTAACTTTGTTTCCATGCCGGTTTCGCTTTAATATTTCTTATGCTAAATGATGGGTTCTGATTGGCCAAAGGAGTTCATTAAATAAAGAAGAATTAAATAAACATTGTGTGTTAAGCAGTGACAGTAAAAAACTGAGTGCGATGAACCAGCAGGGTCATCACACTCAGTTACTCGCTGTGTTATCACTGTGAAGTTAATTATTTTCTATGAGCTATTGCTATAAAAAAATTGCATATTATTCATGTATACTTGTATTCATGTGCTACTGAAAGGCTTAATGTAATGTAACAGTAATGTAAAGTTAATAGAGAGTAAAGTTTATGAGTAAAAATGGGCTGAGAGACTAGAGTAAGTGTGAGCACTGATGTCGATTGTGTTGCCCAGATGAGATAAGATAAAGGTGAAGGTTCAGATAAAACCTACTGATCCACTGTCTCAGAGTTTAATATTAACACTGCGGAGTAAACACACACCTGTGGAAGGTTCGAGGTGAGAGAGTATAAAAGTTCAGGTGACGTACATGTGTGTGAATGTGTGTTTGTCTATGTGTTGTGTGTGTTCTCTTCTTAATCACTTCTGCTTTAATGTAACATGACATTTTCTTCTCTGAAAATCATCTGTAAGAAATTACAACATTACTGTTCGATACAGAACACCTACAATGCACTGCGGTGTGTGGTTTGGGACGCGCCCAGTGCAGACGTATTATGTCATTGTTCAGAGAAGAAAGAGTTCATTTTCTCCACAAGCCTTTTAGTTTCTGCTTTGAACTTTTAGAACCTTTTCTTCTTCGCCCCTGACTGTGACCCTGAGAGGAAGTCACATGACTCTGTGTAACGCATTTATGCAGATTTAATGAGAACAACATGCAGCTTGTTCTAGGTTTTAAGCTTGTTAAGCTTGTGTTTCTTTTCTTTTTTTTATTAGTGTGTGTGTTTACGACTGATGCTGAAATGAAATAGAGATAAACTTAATGTCTAATAGATAAATAATGTGCTTAATTAAAAAAGACGAATTGTCAGAGTGCAACGACATCGACATCTGGATGGCGTGCCAACCCATCGCTAGTCACACATTCACATATAAACTCACATGCTCATTGACACACTGTGGGCAGGTTGAGAACACCGGTTAGCCTAACCTGCATGTCTTTGGACTGTGGGAGGAACCTTGAGTATCCGGAATAAACCCTTTTGTGATTTTTTGTCGCCACCACATGGTTAATCTGATCCATTCTCCCCACACATTTTCATGCTTCATTTCTATTTTTCATTCAAACAATCTGTGGTTTAAACCGTCACCTACTGTACAGTATTTAAGTATAAAATATTTTACTGTTATGTTCATCCCATCAGCAATGCATTGAGATATTCATAATTAAAAACAGAAGACAGTATCAGTAATACACAGCATATCACATGTAAATCAAATTTAATAAATTATTATTAAATCAATAGCACGCTATAGTTTTTTTTTAAATATATATTTGCTATACTGATATCCAGGTTCGATTCCTGTCTCTGAGTTCACATGTTTTTCTCCTCGGGGGGTTTCCTCAGGGTTCCCCGGTTTCCTCCCACAGTCTAAAGACCTGCAGATCGGGGCTAACTGACGTTCCTAAACTGTCCACAGCGTGTGAATGTGTGTGTGAGTGTCGACCGGAGGTACGGTGGCCCTGAAGTGCAAAACAAATTAACAAAACTGAAAACAAAATAACTAATATCTGACTGGCCGAGAAGTGCAATACAAATTAACAAAACTGAAAACTATTTAAAAAACAAATAACAAAACACAAACTTTTTTTTTTGGAGGGGGGAGTTTTGTTGTTTTGTTTTTGTTAATTTGTTTTTGAATTTGTTAATTTGTTTTCCGTTTTGTTCATTTGTATTGCACTTCTCGGCCAGTCCGATACAAACCGGAAAAGATATATAGGTATAGTTTGCGAATGAAATGCTTACCACTGATTGGACGAGACATCTGTCACTCAAGATATACAGGAAGTAGGAACTTGTTTCTTTATCTTTGTTTCTTGTGTGTTCTGCTTCACTTTAAACTATGATGGCCGTAAAGTGCAAAACAAATTAACAAAACTGACTTCAGGGCCACCGTAAGAACGCTATATTTAAAACCACAATAATGTTTGCACATTCATACACACACGAATCTACCGCTACTACAGTACTTCCTGTATATCTTGAGTGACAGATGTCTCGTCCAATCAGCGGTAAGCATTTCATTCGCTATCTATACCTACCTTTTCCGGTTTGTGTCGGAAAGTGCAATACAAATTAACAAAACGGAAAACAAATAAAAATAAAAAAAAAAAACCCACAAACTTTTTTTGGGGGAGTTTTGTTGTTTTGTTTTTGTTAATTTGGTTTTTAATTTGTTAATTTGTTTTCCGTTTTGTTAATTTGTTTTGCACTTCAGGGCCACCGTAAAAATATACTGTACTGCAATGTATTAACTTGTTGACTTGTGATTACACGGTTGGGCACTAGGGGGCGGTGCACGCTACTCTCGAAGTCTTCGAGGAAGAAGATTGATACTTCCAGGCTTCCGTACTGCGTAGTGGGCGGGGTTTGTCAAGCGGTATAATCCGCGCGCAAAATGAAACGGCTTGTTGTTGTTTTTAGCGCCTTAGCAACAGACATGATCTATCTTAGTTTAGCTTATTGTAGTTTGGTGTAGCTTTGATTGAGAGTAACAGGTGCGCACGTGCTGAGAGTGTGTGTGTGTCTGTGAACATGAGCTACACACAGGTAAGTCACAAAACCTTCTGCAAGGATCAGAAAAACAATCTAATATACAACCCTTTAGGTTAAAAGGTCATTTATAACCTAACCCTTAATCTTACCTGTTTAGTTTATCCTGCTCTTACATGAACTAAAATCTTACAAAAAAAAAAAAATGGATATTCAATTTAATTTGGAAAAAAAACAAGCCTCACTATTTAGATAAAAATATATTAAAAAAATAATAATCAAAGAGGTTTAAATGTGATTGACTGACACATCAAACATAAAGGAACTTAAACATAAAGATAAGATATGTGTATATATATATATATATATATATATATATATATATATATATATATATATATCTTTTTTAATAAGTTGGTGGTGTTGAGTTTCTTTTAAAATGTGACTTTGAGGTTAATAAACTCTCTATCTTCTGGGACCTGGGACTGTAGTCACAAAGCTTCTTAGAATTCTCTCAGAGAGCTCCTATCTTAGCCTAACATGTCCTAGCTGGGAGTCTTAGACTAAAAGTGATTTAGAAAACGTCTTAGAGCAACTCTGAGTTAGGAAAGTACAAAACCCCTTTATCTTAGTGAGGGGGTGTGGTCGACCCCGTTGCTAGGGATGATGCAGCAATTCAGGGACTGTGATTGGTTGATAAAAATAACCTCTGACCTCCGCAAAGGTCTTGAAATACACTCTTTGTGAAAATTGAAGACATGACATCATAATGTTTGTATAGACTAAATATATTAAAGTTAATTAAAACAGCCAATTTAAAAGCAACCAATTTACACACAGTAGTTACTATATTAAAGTTCTTACATTTATTTACCGTACTGATTTTATTACTACTTTTTTACTATCTTTGGAGATTATGTCGCGAACAATCCAAGAGAGATGTAAGGAAGTAAAACAACAACAGGAAACCAAATTAGACAGAAAAGCAGTGTTTTTTTTTTATCTTTATGTTCAGTATTTGAAGAATTTCTTCTTTCCACCATTTTGTCCTCTGCTATAGAAACTCTTAAGCCTCTTAAAAGTCCTCCTCTCTACTCTTAACAATTTTTACCTTAGGAGCTGTTTTTAGGGATAAAATGTTTCGTGAATCATTTTTATCTTAACTAAGGTTTAATCCTAAATTTAAGGGAAAATTCTAAGAAAATGTCATAATTCTAAGAATTTTCTTAGAATTTCGTCACTAGGAGCAACTTTTAGGCTTTAGAAGCTTTGTGAATAGTCTATCCCAGGAGACTTCGGGCACAAGGCGGGGTACACCCTGGACAGGTTGCCAATCCATCGCAGGGCACACACACATACACACACACACACACACACTCGCACACTATGGGCAGTTTGAGAATGCCAGTTAACCTAACCTACATTGGGTAGGTCTTTGGGCTGTGGGAGGAAACAGGAGTCCCTGGAGGAAACCCACCAAGCATGGGAAGAACATGCTAACTGCACACACACAGAGACAGGAATCGAACCCCGACCCTGGAGGTACAGGGCGACAGTCACCTAACTGCTACTCCACCATACAGTTATTTAATTTTCATAGACGGGCTGTGTTATTTTAGATTCTTACATATAAGCGTAATTTTTATCCTCTTTAACGGCTAACATGAAATAACAAAAATGTTAAATATAAGAACAGGTTCGTTTTCTATAACAATTAGGTTAAAAAGATATTCTAATGGTCTCACTATTGATTAATAGTGAAGGATATTTTTTTACATGTTCTGAATTCTAAGTAAATTATTAAAAAGAATTAAAGAAGAAAATAAATTTAGTATTCCAATACGTTCATGTAAATATAGTATTGTAATTGATGCAATACCAGGAGGATTTATGAGACTTTTGCAACTTTTACTCAAGTACTACTACTCAATGTTCTCAATGTTTAAAAAAGAGATTTGATTAAATAGTATTGATATTACAGACTGATAATCTAATAAAGTTTGTTTCGATATAAATACTTTTGGAATAGGCAATTTGAGAATATTGACTGGAAATTGATTTGGACTTATTTGGAAAATGGATTTGGACTAAATATACTTTCAAATTATACCCATAATTTATCTAACTAACCAGTTTCACAAGAGATCGATAAATACCGATCTTTTTGTTCTTTGTGTGAAATGCACATGGAGTCTGTTTTGCATCTCTTTTTTGAATGTGTACATGTTAAATGTTTTTGGATTGATGTTGAATCTTTATTTACTGTACTGAGCGGATCAAAAATGAATATGAGGAAAAGAGATGCTATATTTTATTGTGATAAAGATATCGAGAAGAGTTACATTTTCATGTTATATCTTTGTAATATTATAAGTAAATTCTATATACATACCTGTATATCACTTGTATATGTAAATGGTCAGTGAGAATGTCTAATATCTCCCATTTCAAGGTTGATTTGAGAATTTTAACCCGGAAAGCAATTAAAATTATGGATACATTTAAATAACTAAATTCCTCCTTTCTGTCATAATTTCACAAGTATTTCCCCTCTTGTTATTATTGTTGTTGTTAGTCATTTATATTTTCTTTTTCTTTTTGATATAAGAACATAATGTTTTATAATGCCTTATACTTGTTTGGTAAATGTTAAGAAGACACAATAAAAATTATATTTCCAAAAAAAGTAATAAAACTGAATATTATACACAAACAAGATTAAACTATACAGCTATGTGTTGTGTGATAGTGTTAATGACTTTATTTTGTGTTTATTTAGTGTTTGTTGTATATTGTGTGTTTATCAGGAGGATCCCACACTGGAAAGGAGCCTTAAAGGTCACAGAGATGCCATAAGTAGTGTGACCTTTAACCCAAACAGCAGACAGACAGGTGTGCAGTCCGCCTCCATTAATGAGATTTTGAAATGTTTAAAATAAATAGCTGTAAATATGTGTGTGTGTGTGTGTGGCAGCCACGGGCTCGTTGGACTCGTGTGTGATGGTATGGAACATGAAGCCCCAGGGGAAGTCGTATCGGTTTGTTGGACATAAGGATGGTGTGACGTGTGTGCACTTCTCTCCGTCAGGACAGCTCCTCGCCTCGGCCTCGCGTGACTGCACCGTCCGCCTCTGGCTGCCCACCAAGTGAGAGTGTTAATATCACACTGATCATATGTTTATCAATCTCACGTCTCACGCACACACAGAGCGACAGAAAGCGGCACAACTCCGTTTGTGACTCGTAAACACGAGTCGACTCTCTTTATATTTTTATTCCACCTCCGAAAACTTCTCTAATGACACTCGAGTGAGCGCACACTAATGGAATCACTAAAAATAAAACAAATTAACCTGCACTTTACCTTTAATAAGAATCGCGACAGAGCAGTGTTTCCATTAGAGAGAAAGAGTGTGTGTGTGTGTTTGTGTATGAAGGCGAGAGGAGGGGGGAGGGGGTATGCTGTCTCAAAGTGCAGGCTGAGAGAGACAGCAAGTAGGGATAACTGCAGGCTGGAGCAACAGGCGTGCCGAAAGGTCGGGGCAGGCCGAAGGGTAGAGGGCATGTCGAAAGATAGGGGCGGAGCTTTCTCATTGGTGAAAGAAGCTTCTGCGTTGGCCAATCAGCAGACACATATTACTGATATTACTGAAACACAGACAGGTTTTCACTCGAAGTAAGGGTTGGCAGTTTGTATCGGTGTCCGTTTTGCGCTACAGATGTTTTTAGTCCTCGTGAAATGTTTTAGGCCTCGTCATTTTATTTTGAAGGATATATAAGGAGAGTTTGAAGGATCCTGTTCCATGGACTGTTACTACAGCGTAAATAAATGAATGAATGAGCAGATTGAGTGTACAGGTTGGGTGGAGTACACTCTTAAACCGAGCAGCTCTGCCTCTAAATAAAATGTTTTATTGGCTAAAATTGTGTCTGTTTACTGAAAAAGTGCCACTTCAAAGGTTACTAAACTGTACCCATCCTCCTCTTTATTGTGGTGTTTTATGAACCATATTTGTCCTTATCAGGTAATGTCAAAGTCAACGTCATTGTCAATTCTGCTACATGTACAGTGCATACATATAGAGAATTGAAATTGCGTTTCTCAACCCTTGTTACAAATAACACTGAAAAAAACTTAAATAACACTAAAAACTTAAATAAACCTAAAAAAAACTTAAATAACACAAACTTGGAGAACAACAGAGGTAAGATAATTGAGTTACTGTTCTGCAAAAAGGGTCAGTTTACAACACAGAAGGCTGATATGGTGAAAAACGGAACAGTGCAATGAGAATAGTGCAAGTGGGCTTATTTTAGTTGATTAAAGTGACATTTTAAAGAGCAATATAAAACAGTATAAACAAGATTGTTTTTAGTTTTTATGCAGTTTTAGTAAAACTACAGGAAAAACAACCATCAGTTCAAAACATTCTGAATGACTAATTCTGTAACTTTTTTTGGTCTTGTTTAACCAATACAAAGTTAATAGTATTCTGAAAATATTAAAATTACAATTAAAGTTTTATAAACAGCTTGTGGTACTATATTCCTTTAAATAATTGTAATTTGATTTTGATTATGGGTTTAATAGAGTTAAGGTTAGAAGGAATACAGCTCAAGCTCTATTGGGTAGAATGTTTAGAAAGGAATATTTGTAATATCGATGTTTTACAGGAAAAGAATTGAATTTTAATATAGAGGATTATGTTGGCTGCATTACTTAAACGCATTAGAAAGCATTTAATATTAGCCTTTAAACAGGCAACTTGCGCAAACGATCATCAAGACCTTTTGGCACGCCCTCTACCTTTCCACACGCCCATTACTCCGAGCTGCAGCTACCCCTGTCTCAGAGAGAGAGAAAATGTATCTTTAACCTCCCTAATGAGACTTTCTTTTGCTTTGCCGCACACGTGTGTTATAATAAACAGTACATGCGTGCTGTACACACGCGCATACAAATACAAAATAAAAGATGCTTTACACACACACACATGGTCACAGTGTTATAGTAAACAGTACATGTGTGCACGGATGGTGATTTTACCAGCAAGAGACCACTAAGACTCAGCAGGGGAGACGATTACCCACAATTCTGCAGCGCAAGAGAAAGAAAAATCATTGGCTCATTTATGATCACATGATGCTCGGCGTCAAAACAAGAAGCGCATGCGTGATGCGTACTCGGAAATCTTATTTTTTCAAGTCCAAATTTATTTACCATTTTTGCTTATCTTTTTATGGAACACTCTCAAACTGGGTTACTCACAATCCGAGGTTCCACTGTATGTAAATAATTTTCCCCCTCCCTACTAGCACAAAGGGTTCCGGTTCCGGCGCAATTTTTTAAATTATTATTTTTCAATCATTTTTTTTTTCCTTTCACCGTACCAGTGCATAGAGTTGACTCTTTTTTGTGTTTTTTTTTTTTTTTCCTTTCTCGGACCTGGCACTGAGAGTTGACGTCTTTGGAAGTAAAGTGAGATTTTTTTAAAAATAAAGCATGTTGGACAGAACACCAAGCACCGAATACAATAATCAAAACCTAAAAAAAAAAAATAATAATAATAAAATCTTTATAACTGTACATAAGATCTTAATCGCATATGAGAGAGTAAAAAGACAAGGCTGTGGACTGTAGTGTAACTCACTGAGTGTGTGTGTGTTTAGGAGTGGCGAGTCGAGTGTGTTTAAAGCTCACACAGGGACGGTGCGGAGTGTGAACTTCTGCAGCGATGGACAGACACTGGTTACTGCATCAGATGATAAAACAGTCAAGGTGTGGACGGTCCATCGGCAGAAATTCCTCTTCTCCTTCAACAGACACATCAACTGGGTTCGCTGTGCCAAGTCCGTATATATATGTGTGTGTATGTGTATGTATGTGTATGTATGTGTGTGTGTGTGTATATATATATATACATACACACACATCTGTTCTCTCTCTCTCTCTCTCTCTCTCTCTAACAGATTTTCCCCAGACGGCAGGTTAATCGTCTCCGCAAGCGACGACAAGACGGTGAAGCTCTGGGACAAGAACAGCCGAGAATGCGTACACTCCTTCTGTGAGCACAGCGGGTGTGTGTACACATTATTCAATATTCACACCCACACGCATTTCTGTAGAGTTCAGTGTTTAACCGAGTCACTCAGTCTGTCTGCAGATCTAAAACAGTTTTAGTGTTGTTTGTTGTTGTGTTTTTCAGGTACGTGAACTACGCTGATTTCCACCCCAGTGGGACATGTGTCGCCGCCGCCTGCACAGACAACACGGTGAAGGTGTGGGACATCCGCACTCACAAACTCCTGCAGCATTACCAAGGTGATTATAACATGAGTGTCACACACTAAGAAATAACTAATGCTTTTTAAACAAATGTAAATAACATACTGGTCCAATGATTATACTAATAGTATTAATAATATCACACATAAGACCCAGATGCAGATTAAATATGGTTAAAAAAAAATTTATATTAAACATAAACAAGTTATTAGTACATTATACATGTTTGATCACACTGTTACGCTTTTATTATAGATATTAACAATAAGTTGAGTATTGTTTGGCTGTTCTGTCTCAGGCAGTAGCAGTCATTGTCCTCCAGGGTTCGCTCAACTCTTATTCTTTTTACATTTTCACTCATGGTGGTGATGTCATTTTTGGACAAAGACTGTTCAGAGTGTGTGTCCTCAAATACACTTTAGGAAAAAAAGTCTCTGTATGTGAAAGAGATCTTTTATTCATAACACTGGTAGGAAATCTGTACAGTGATATGCATTATTATATTAAATATCTTAAGCGTGTGTGGTAATGTCAGTTCACAGTGGAGCAGTCAACTGTCTGTCCTTCCACCCGGCCGGTAATCACCTGATCACCGCCTCCACCGACTCTACACTCAAAATCCTTGATCTCCTGGAGGGCCGGCTGTCATATACGTTGCACGGACACCAGGTATACACACACATTTGCAGGACGGTGTTGATTACTTCTCTATCTCACTTCTCACTAGGGTTGGGCGATGTCGACCAATCTGATATCGTACGATGTCTAGTGTGAAACATCGCGATGGTCGATGGCGTCGTCGTCGTAAGTGTTGGGGTGGGGGAGGTTGTTAAATTATTTATTAATAACGAATTATTTAATTGTAGCCTACCGTTTCCACTGCCTGACCCGCATGGTCTTTGTTTTACCCTTAACCAAACCATAAATAAATAAAGATAAGTTACACACAAATTACCACATGTCAATCACTTTTTCCGCGGGACGCTGGCATGAATAGACATTATAATGTCGTTATAATGGCGTCGACAAGCTTAGTTGGTAAAAAAGATGCAAATTTAACTATCTGGCAATACTTTGGCTTTAGACCGAATGAAGGAGGACAGCCACGAGATACGTCTGAAGTGGTGTGTAGGATTTGCGGTAAAGTCGTCCGCGCAAAAGATGCGCAGACGACAAATTTACATCACGGACAACTGAACCTCGCAGGAACCAACCAGCAGTATCTGAGGTTTTTGCTAAAATTACTAAGTACACGCGTGAAAGCGAAAGATGGAAGCGGTGTACTGGCGCTGTGACCCGCTACCTAGCAAACGAAATGGTTTCTTTTGATACGGTAGAGAAGAGTGCATTCAAGGCCATGCTGCAAACATTTGACCAGCAGTATGAGCTGCCAGGTCAGAAATACTTCTCGAAGACCGCAGTCCCAAAGATGCACAATGACATCAGAGCAAATATTTTAGCAGAGCTGGATGATGTGTTTGTATGCTTCATTTATTAATATAAATGAACTAGTTCATGTAATTCGTTTGGAGCTCACTGTAATTTGTATTGTGATCGCTAATAACTTCCTTGTTATTTTTTCCTCATAATAATAATAAAATAAGTAAAGATGCGGAAATTGAAAGCTTGCATTTGATTTGGCTATATGCTGTGATTAAGTGTGTGTTTTTCGCGAGCTGGTTGCTGCTGCGGCGGGGCGGGGCGGAGGATCGCGATGCCGGCTCAGCATCGTGATGTTTATCGGCCATCGGACCAGAGATGCTGTGAATATGTAAAAGATTTAGTCATACAGCTCCATCACTTCTTTCAACCCCTGACTTAGCATGTGCTTAATATCACAATGTTCACTTGCTCGATTCCATCCAGACCCAGCCAATCAAAAACTGGAGGCGGAGAATGGAATCTAATTGGCTCCTTTTGATGCTCTGTGTTACCTGTCATGCTACAAACCGCTACAGTTTTGACATTTCATTTAATTAATTTATTTTTTTTCATCAGAATAAGTTAAATATCTCACCTACACTTGCACAAAAATAGATACTACTGTCCGATCAGAGACAGGCCCGTACAGTTATAATTGTGAGATAACGTATTCAATTCAATTCAATTCAATTTTATTTATATAGCGCTTTTAACAATGGTCATTGTCTCAAAGCAGCTTCACAAAAAAATGAAGAAATTTTTTTTTTTAGAAAAGAAAAGAAAATATTTGGAAGTGTGTATGTGTGAGAAAAATGTGTCTAGATAATAATGAGATGAATGAATGAATGATGAATGAAATGTCTCTAATGAGCGAGCCAAGGGTGGCAAGGAAAAAACTCCCTGAGATGGCAATAGGAAGAAATCTTGAGAGGAACCAGACTCAACAGGGAACCCATCCTCATCTGGGTGATAACAGATAGAAATAACATCATGTGTGTTATGCAGGTGAAAGTTCAATATAACAGAAGTTGTGTAGATTAACATGAAGTCCAGTTCAGCACAGGGAGTCACTAGGTGCAGAGGGCAGATGGGGTCTGGGTCACTGGGAGCACAGGAGCAGGATGTGTAGCTCCAGCCATCATAAAGCAGAATCTAGCTGGAGCAGGTCCTTCTCTAGATGCCTTAGAAACCTCGCAGGGTTGGCCTTTGTCTACTAAAGCTGGTACAATCTCCAGATGCCTCGGGATGGGTAGAAAAATACAGAAAAGATGGAGAGAATTAGCGTAGTTGCCATTCAGGATAGGTGTACTGGAGTATGAGGTTATGGGATGAGTTACGCGTATGCCAGATTAAAGAGATGCGTCTTGAGTGTACTTTTGAATTGGGAAACCGTGTCTGCTCCCCGAACACTGTCTGGAAGTACTGAACGTACTGTGATTAGTTAAATAAACCTGAGGCATTGATTCTAGCTATACGGCATATTGATTGTTTTCATTTCATTCTTTTAAATGAATCAGGTGAATTAATTGTTAAATAGACTCTGAGAACAGTTCGAAAGCTACAGAAGTACAGTGGTGTGAAAAACTATTTGCCCCCTTCCTGATTTCTTATTCTTTTGCATGTTTGTCACACAAAATGTTTCTGATATTCAAACATATTTAACTATTAGTCAAAGATAACACAAGTAAACACAAAATGCAGTTTTTAAATGATGGTGTTTATTATTTAGGGAGAAAAGAAATCCAAACCTACATGGCCCTGTGTGAAAAAGTAATTGCCCCCTGAACCTAATAACTGGTTGGGCCACCCTTAGCAGCAATAACTGCAATCAAGTGTTTGCGATAACTTGCAACGAGTCTTTTACAGCGCTCTGGAGGAATTTTGGCCCACTCATCTTTGCAGAATTGTTGTAATTTAGCTTTATTTGAGGGTTTTCTAGCATGAACTGCCTTTTTAAGGTCATGCCACAACATCTCAATAGGATTCAGGTCAGGACTTTGACTAGGCCACTCCAAAGTCATTATTTTGTTTTTCTTCAGCCATTCAGAGGTGGATTTGCTGGTGTGTTTTGGGTCATTGTCCTGCTGCAGCACCCAAGATCGCTTCAGCTTGAGTTGACGAACAGATGGTCGGACATTCTCCTTCAGGATTTTTTGGTAGACAGTAGTATTCATGGTTCCATCTATCACAGCAAGCCTTCCAGGTCCTGAAGCAGCAAAATAACCCCAGATCATCACACTATCACCACCATATTTTACTGTTGGTATGATGTTCTTTTTCTGAAATGCTGTGTTACTTTTACGCCAGATGTAACGGGACACGCACCTTCCAAAAAGTTCAACTTTTGTCTCGTCGGTCCACAAGGTATTTTCCCAAAAGTCTTGGCAATCATTGAGATGTTTTTTAGCAAAATTGAGACGAGCCTTAATGTTCTTTTTGCTTAAAAGTGGTTTGCGCCTTGGAAATCTGCCATGCAGGCCGTTTTTGCCCAGTCTCTTTCTTTTGGTGGAGTCGTGAACACTGACCTTAATTAAGGCAAGTGAGGCCTGCAGTTCTTTAGATGTTGTCCTGGGGTCTTTTGTGGCCTCTCGGATGAGTTGTCTCTGCGCTCTTGGGGTAATTTTGGTCGGCCGGCCACTCCTGGGAAGGTTCACCACTGTTCCCTGTTTTTGCCATTTGTGGATAATGGCTCTCACTGTGGTTCTCTGGAGTCCCAAAGCTTTAGAAATGGCTTTATAACCTTTACCAGAATGATAGATCTCAATTACTTTTGTTCTCATTTGTTCCTGAATTTCTTTGGATCTTGGCATGATGTCTAGCTTTTGAGGTGCTTTTGGTCTACTTCTCTTTGTCAGGTAGCTCCTATTTAAGTGATTTCTTGATTGAAACAGGTGTGGCAGTAATCAGGCCTGGGGGTGACTATAGAAATTGAACTCAGGTGTGATAAACCACAGTTAAGTTATTTTTTAACAAGGGGGGCAATCACTTTTTCACACAGGGCCATGTAGATTTGGAGTTTTTTTTCTCCCTTAATAACGTAAACCTTCATTTAAAAACTGCATTTTGTGTTCAATTATTTTATCTTTGACTAATAGTTAACGGTTTTTGATGAGCAGAAACATTTAAGTGTGACAAACATGCAAAAGAATAAGAAATCAGGAAGGGGGCAAATAGTTTTTCACACCACTGTATGTAGAAGTGTGTTAAGATTATTATTATTATTATTATTATTATTATTATATAAATTCTACACTGTAAACTTTGTATTTAATTCCTATTTATTGTATGCTGGCAAAAATAATAACGATAATAACTAACACACGTGATGATAAATTCAGCAACCAAAAAGCACAGGTGCTTATTTTTAGTTAATTTTATTGGTAACATTCTATTCATGTTCAGAAGCTTTTAAGTTATTCACTTCAAGGCTCCTAAAATATTAAAAATGGCAAGAGTCGAAGTCCTGTGCAGACTTCAGACGGCACTTTTATTTATTTGATTGTTTATTTAAACTTGAGTGGTACAAATGTTTTGGTTTAAAGAGATGAACATGTGAGAGAATTGTCATCTCAGTTACCATGGAGAAGAATTGCCATTTACATTTTAGCAAGAATTGTGCAGCCCTAAGTGTAATAAAAGTTCTATAATTATGATACTCTCTCAGATCTTAATTATATTTATGGACTGCTGTTTAGAATAGTTATATTTTTTATAGCTGTAAGTAATAAATAAATAAACAGTACTGCACAATAAATAGAACACTTTAAATGAAAGAGGTGTTCTAGGTATAAAGGTTTAAAAACCCACACACGCCTGTAATCGGTGGTATTGGTATCGTATTGGTATTGGCCAGGTCTAAATTTTTGTGATCAAGGATCGGTTATCTGCCCCAAAACCCCTGATCAGAGCACCCCTAAAACCAGGCCCACGCCCATGTCTGGCTAGCTGATGGATCGGTTTCTACCAGGTGTTGGGTGTGTGGTGCACTGGTACAGTGTGGGGCGATGTTGGGCCTAAATGTGGACTAGATGGGAGTGTGCGTCGCGTATTGACTACAGAGTCGCAACACAAAGCATCCTCTTTATACTGAAGGTTATAGGTTTTTACTTTACTCCTGCCTTTTGGGATTTTTATTTGGTGACGACTCCCACCAGCATTAACACAAAAATTTCTAAAAGCAATTGAAACCAGTGTAGGTGTTACATCTTTTGCAATAATGTGGTAATGTTTCCTCATTTCTTCATATGAATATGTAATAATATCTCCGACTATAACACTCGCACTCTAGCACGCTCTACACACAACTTATCCATCACTTTTACAGCTCAAACACACACCTGCGCCTCTATGATGCACTCTAGTACAAAGTGTCCTTATACATACTTTATCACATCGAGCTTAGGAGCGCAGTCGGTGCGCAGAAAAATGCAGAGCGAGCAAAATCTACACTCTGATTGGCTGCTGTACTTCACTTCTTGTGTTCCGCTCTTAAATTTGTCCATATCGAGTAAAAGTGTCGTAGGCACATAATCATTATCAACTTACAATTTATAACAATGCTGCTTCAAAATCATTTTATCGCCTGGCCTGCAAAAGCTTCTTCATGGAGCCATGTACAGTTCACATTCCAGAGATGATGAACAGATTTTAAAGTGTATGCAATCATGAATCTACTTAACATGTACATTAGCAGTCAAAGGTTTGGACTAGTTAGAAAAGGCTAACATTAGCAGTCAAAGGCTAGACATTAGAAAAGGCTAACATTAGCAGTCAAAGGTTTGGACTAGTAAGGAAAAGGTTAGTTAGAAAGGGCTAACTCCGAGCAGTCAAAGGTTCGGAGTTAGCCCTTTCTAACTCCGTGGTCTTTTCTGATTTTTATTTCCTTCTACATTATAAAACAATGCTGAAGGCGTTCAAAATATTCAGTAATCTTTAAACAGTTGATATTGAGACGCGTCTGCTGCTTATGCACTGTAAAGCCTTCATAACGATTTAATTTGCTGTAAATTGGTGATTTCTGAGGCTGGTAACTCTAAAGGACCTTTTTGGTCTTTCTTTCCTGGGAAAAACTTCATGAGTGCCAGTTGTGTCATCATGGTGCATGATGGGTTTTTACAAATGCACTTTATAGTAATGTTCTTGTTTTGAAATTTCAGAATTGTTCTAGAATGCAAAAAATAAATCCAAATTTATCTCCAGCCCTTTGAATGTTATTGCTATGGAGTCTCTAGCGTCCGTTCTGTATGACAGTCAGGGATAACAAGTCTTGTGTCTGGTTAACTTGAAGAGAGAGAGAGAATAAAGAAGGGTTGATGGGGAACAAATGTTTATAGCTGCTATAATGTAAGTTATAAGAACAGGAACGTTAAACATGACTAAAAACAGATCAAATGTATAATGGGTAGTTATTAAATTGGAATACATGTCAAGGAGGAATAAAACTCTCAGAGATGAGAAAACACACACACACACACATACACATACAGTTACCATATAAGATGATCTGATCTCTAAACACCCACTGATGCTTTAAAAGTTGTAAAATGGTATAAACACATTTTTAGTTAGGATGCTCGCTCTGCATTATTCTGCGCACCGACTGCGCTCCTAAGCTCGATGTAAGGTTTATTAATTAAACAAACCCTCTCTCATCTCGTTTTCATCATCTAAGGGATTTATTTCTGATCCTGCTACTAGAAGGCGTGCAGATCCGGCCATGGAAGATGCTGTGACTTTTGGCTCGCTGGCTGGCTGAGCGTGCCTGTGTGTGTGTGTGTGTGTGTGTGTGTGTGAGGGAGAGAGTGCGAGACAGTCTGTGACTGAGTGATTATTAGTCAGTGATGAAGTGGAACAGTCTGTCTCTCCCGTGTGGTGTCGCCTTTATTTGCATATTTATTCCACAGTCTGTTCATCACGGCGTTGACTCAGCAGCTAGAACAAATCAGTCAGCTTGTAAGCATGCGTGTACAAAATATTTTTACTTTATTCTCTTAAAATAAGTCACTACTTCAATAAAAACTACAACATTACAGTGTTAAAGCAGTTAGAGCACCCTCTACAGGTTCATAAATATGAACTCTGATTCCTTTTTATTTTTATCATTTATTTATTTTGGGATTTTTTTTTTCTCCAGATTTTCTCCCTAATTTAGTCGTGTTCAATTCCTCCCACATTAAGGCTACTATTACCACTCGGTATAGAGGGCCGAAGACTATCACATGTTTCCTCCGAACCACGTGACACCAGCCGACTGCATCTTTTCGAACTGCTCGCTCACGCACCATTAGGGGCGGCGTAACACATTGGAGGACAGCACTATCCGCTCCCTAAGCGTGCGCGGGCTCACAGACGCCCCTGATTGGCTGTAGAGCCGTGATTAATGTGGTAGCACGAGGTACCTTTCATCCCTCCACTCTGAGAGAGCTCAGCCAATCAGCTCTCTCTAGACCTCCGGCTGTGAGAGGTTATAGCATCAACAGTGAAACAGTGAAACAGTGATCCCCTGGATGATAGAGCGAGCACTTCACCACTGCGCCACTCAGAGGCCATGAACTCTGATTCTTACCCCAATTTAAACCTTCAAAGATCTAAATAAACGTAAAATAAATCAAACAAATATAGCAAAGAGCGGTGATTAAGGAAGCCAAGCACTTCTTTGTCTCTGAAAAGGAAGATCAGAGACCATCAGTGCTTGTTCAGGTTCAATGCTAATACTTAACAGCATTTCTGAGAAATGACCTCACTTCTTGCAACTTCACCCGCAAATTCATTTATGCTTTATGGATATGTCTGGCATATCAAATGCCAGAGAGGCTTGTTTATTTCCTGGTTCAGCTAGCAGTGATGAGGCCAACACTTTTTGATGATTTTTGTAATTTACATTTTTTTTTTTTTTTTTTTAAGAAAAAAGTTTTCTTTTTGACAGATTTGTTTACAAATTTGTTACGCACACTGGCCATAGGGTTTATACACACCTCCGGATCTTGGTCACCTGACAAAATCCAGATTAAAAATGATTAACACGCTGCCCAGTTCCCACATGTGTGACACCCCCCCACCCCCACCCCCAAACACCCACATGAGGGTAAGGAATAGATCATGTGACAGAAAACCGAAAAAGGTGAATAATCTGGATCAATAAACATTATATGGAACCTAGAAGGAGCAGTGTGTATGCACCGCTTATTTTAGATTGACAGATCGGCTTTGAGGTGTGTAGTTTGTACAAACACACACACACACACACACACACACACACACACACTGCTTCTCTCTCTTGTGCGCGCGCACACATACACTCAGTCACCTTTCTAGGTAGAGTGGTTTTAAAGGAGGGATGTCTTAGTCATGCATGAGTCATCTTAAATACACACACACACAGACACACACACACACACACACTTTAATACTTTCATTTGTGTCAGCACAAACACTAAAATCCTGATCAAATGCATCTTGGTCACGTTGTCTTAAAATCAGTCAGGTTCACTGCGTCCAAGATTTAAGTGTTACATTATGGTACCGTGAGTCAGTGATTCAGTGGGCGACAGTACGGGTCGGTGATTCAGTGTGCTGCAGTACGGGTCGGTGATTCAGTGGGCGACAGTACGGGTCGGTGATTCAGTGTGCTGCAGTACGGTTCGGTGATTCAGTGGGCGACAGTACGGGTCGGTGATTCAGTGTGCTGCAGTACGGTTCGGTGATTCAGTGGGCGACAGTACGGGTCGGTGATTCAGTGTGCTGCAGTACGGGTCGGTGATTCAGTGGGCGACAGTACGGGTCGGTGATTCAGTGGGCGACAGTACGGGTCGGTGATTCAGTGTGCTGCAGTACGGGTCGGTGATTCAGTGTGCTGCAGTACGGGTCGGTGATTCAGTGTGCTGCAGTACGGGTCGGTGATTCAGTGGGCGACAGTACGGGTCGGTGATTCAGTGGGCGACAGTACGGGTCGGTGATTCAGTGTGCTGCAGTACGGGTCGGTGATTCAGTGTGCTGCAGTACGGGTCGGTGATTCAGTGTGCTGCAGTACGGGTCGGTGATTCAGTGTGCTGCAGTACGGGTCGGTGATTCAGTGTGCTGCAGTACGGGTCGGTGATTCAGTGTGCTGCAGTACGGGTCGGTGATTCAGTGTGCTGCAGTACGGGTCGGTGATTCAGTGTGCTGCAGTACGGGTCGGTGATTCAGTGTGCTGCAGTACGGGTCGGTGATTCAGTGTGCTGCAGTACGGGTCGGTGATTCAGTGTGCTGCAGTACGGGTCGGTGATTCAGTGTGCTGCAGTACGGGTCGGTGATTCAGTGGGCGACAGTGTCATTGAGTCATACCTCGTTATAATCTTTAGATATGCTTAAGGACTACCGAAAAACTCAACCAACAGAACTTTGACAGTGCAACGGTAAGTAAGCCTTGGGGAGTGGCTCTGTGTCCACCCTTAAGTGAATCTCACTCTGATTAATCTCGGGGTGACTAGGAGACATGTCATAAACTGTCCACTTGGCTATAAACCATGTCTTTACTGTTCGATGTTGATGCAGAGTACAGCTGCACAGTTTGCACAGTGTTTAATTCCTTACATGATTTCTTTTTGAAAAAAACAACAACAAAAACTTTGTAATAATTTATCTGTAAAGTGAGAAGTGCAACATGTTTTGATTTAAACCATGACTCTAAGCAGTTTAGAAACAGGAGCCAGAACAAAATAATTTTTTAATGTGGCATTTTAATGAGGGGGGTTACATACTAAAAACCTTAATTTTTTGTTTTAAAATAAAGTTATTGTTTAGAAACAGCTGAAGTGTGAAAATTGTTCTTGTGTGTATAGGGGCCGGCGCTCTGTGTAGCGTTTTCAAGAACTGGAGATCACTTTGCCTCTGGAGGCTCTGATGAACAGGTAAGGTGTGTGTGTGGGGGGGGGGGTCCATATCAGTGTTTATTGATTTACCTTCATGTTAAATTTTATTTACCTTTAAATTAGCCCCTTATTTGTTTTCATAGAAGCAATACAGGTTATTTTAGTACAGAATAGACCTGAAAGATGTGAAGCATTAAATGCACCCATGTTATTGTATATAGGTGATGGTATGGAAGGCAAATTTGGATGCTGCAAGTCAGAGGGACATCCTAAAGACGGAGAAAAGACCGAGTGCTCCTGTACAGGTAAACAACCAGATCTACCTGCTCGGGTACGGCTAACTAAAGAGGGCAGAGGAGTGTGAGTTGAGTTCAGGGTTACTCTCAGAACCTGTGCGCTCATGACATGAGGCACAATGTTTTAAAGTTAAGGTATTTAAAAAAGTTATTAATTTTAAAGTGAGAATGCTTTTATGTTTTCCAGTTTGTCTTTTTATTTATTTTTACGTTTAAAATAAGTTGTAAGAAATTATTTCAAAAACCATTTCTGGTGCACAAAAAAAGAGAGAGAGATCAACATGGTTTAAAAACTTTTATGTTGTACCTAAAATGTTCCCATTAGGTGGAAAACAGTGTTGGGTAAATCTCTTGTTTTCTTTTTCGTTTGTAGTTAATTAAAAACCATCAGCAGTTTTTAGCCTTACAGCAGATATGTGTGTGTACTGAACTGAGATGAACTTGTTTACGGTTTGTGCTGTGAAAAAAAAAAAGATGGATAGATAAAATAAATTCTCAGTAAAATAAAATCTCAATGTGCACCAAAATTTAAAGTAAAAGGTGTGTACGTGTGTATGTATGTTCTTTTTTCCTCCCTCATCACATAAATTCTATTAATCTAAATAAATAAACAAATTCTATTTGCATTCCTGACCACCAGAGGGCAGACAGGGGGTGGGAGGGGGTGTATGTGGGACTTAGGGGACGTGACGAGGTGCCTTTAGACTGGAGATATGTTGTACCCTAAAGCTGATTAAGACGACCCTCGACATGCCGCTTGGCTGGCATTTAAAAATTCACACTGAAGCCACCAGGCTGGGGTTAAGCTGCCTCGGTGTGTGTGCAATTAAGTACCACGCTTGAACTATCAGAGGAGGCGTGACGTGGGTGGAGCAATAGGTGGAGCAAATCATGAATAAAGACAGGATCATAGTGTGGGGAAAGCAGAAGAAGCCTGATTGTATAAGTCATTATCTCACCCAGTTAGACGTGGAGTTCCACACATTCCTGACCTTTTACCTTCTTCCCCTCCCTCAGCTTACATCTCTTCACCCCTTGCTCTTTTTTTCTTTCCAGTTTCTGTACGAAGCAGCGCTTGGTCATGTGATCAAGCAACCATTATTTATTAATTACCCACATCATGGCCTTTCATCAATCAGTGGAGGTGTGTTCGAGTTTGTGTGTGTGTCTGAAAGTGAAAGAAGTCTGCAGTTCTAAATTATGATCACACTAAGAAGTTATAGTAGATTAGAGATCACCAGCTTAGGACTGCGCGCACGCACACATACCACCACACACACTTATGACATCACTGACGTAATAACCCATTGTCTCTAACAGCACTGAATACATGAAATGTTTAATAAATAAGTGGGTCATAAGTAAAAGTACCAATAGTCCTTGTCCTCTTTAGGAATGTTTGTTTAATAACTTTTATTATGTCTGTGATTGGTTTGAGGCTTATTTGAAGAAAGGGAGGCCATGTGGAGTTAAAAAGAAGTAGAAAACTCAGGTGTCAGAGGCTGTGTAATAAATAACATGTGTCCTCTGGTTCTTTTCTCCAGAGAGAGAGAGAGAGAGAGAAAGGGAGAGATTTATTACCGTGTGCTGACCTGCAGTGATTCATATTCACCTTTAGCCGGAACCACACACAGAATTGCACTGCTGTGTCTGTGCTCCAGTCCCAGCCTCTAATTTATTAAGAGCAGTGGGTGTGTGTGTGTGGGGGGGTGTTGGTGTGTGTATTCAGAATATAGATTCACTTCGGAATGACATGACTTTTGTTTCTCATCAACTTTATTTTCTGTCTACACTGAAATGAACTAAGTACTTCTGACTTCTGTGCTCTGATTGGTCAGAAGGTGTTGGTTAATTCTCTAACAGCAGCTCTGACAGTAGTGCAGGTTTATATAATCGCGCTTGCTGTACTATGGTTTCCATGGTAACAGCTCATTTACAGAGACACGATGAAGCATCTATGTAACATGTACGGAAGGAGTCTCCAGTGTCAGTGGTACAGTTCTAACCATAAGTTTTTATGGTTCTACTTATGATGGTGGAGTTGGGGAGATCCGCATGTTGTAGGGATCAACATTCACGGACGTATAACCTTGTACAAATGATTTACTTCGGCTTAGAATCTGATCACTGTCTGTTTTTGGAGTTTTCTGTAAATGTCTATCACTTTTACATCTTTATTAACAATAAGAGTCCTAGTTGACTTGAACACCATTTGCAGATTCTGTATTAGGAATAACAATAGTGTGATTTGGTGATGAAGCTGCTCTGACTCTGTGGTTTTAGATGCCCTGTTAGAGCCTTTGATGTTTCAGTGTTAGCAGAGGAGCACTAGAATAAAACACCATTAGCAGCGGTTAATTATTAAAAACCCAGTTCAGATGTCGGTGTCACAGAGAGGACAAATTCATGCTGTGGAGTGAGAGCAGGGATGAGAGCAGGAGCAAGAGATGACAAGAGAGAGGTATTCAGCTTTTTCTCCACACCAGAAAGGATTAAATGGATACAAGCTTTCTCCAGTTCCCAGCAGTGCCTCTTGTCCTGCTCTTCTTTGGATTTTCCTTCAGGGTCAGTTAAGTGTCCGTCTGTCTGAGGTTCTTGAATCTCTTATGACCATTACATGGATCAATATGACAAACCCCTGAAAGCACCGCTTTAACCTCTCCCCTTCATTACAGACCTGCAACAAAAAGTCTTTACGCATTTTATTTTCCTTTATTATTTGTTTAAAACTTTTAAAATGCCATGACTAGTTTTACCACTGAGGTATAGTTAATATAGATAAAATACTCAAATAGTCCTACTTAATGTCATGTAAGACAATATGAATCATATGTAATGTGAAATTTTCACAATTTAATATATTACAATGAAATTGATTAACAGCAGTTCGACATAAGGCATAAGGGACGGTAAAAGGCCTGGAAGACCACAGAAATCAACTAAAGTGGATGAGTGCGGAATTCTGTCCATGGTGGAAAAGAGGAGGTAGGCGTGTCATTGTCAAAGTCTACAGTCAAGAGAATTCTTTATGAAGTAAATACAGACTATTTAAAACAAGGTGCAAACCACTAGTAACGCTCAAGAACAGAACGGATGGATTAGACTTTTCCAGATTCTTTGATTAATCTGGAAATATTCTGATAATCAAAATTAACTGGTGCCAGAATGATGGGAAGTGACAAGTATGGAAAAAGGAGGAACAGCTTATGATCCAAGGTGTATCACGTCATCGATCAAACAAGGTGCAGGCAGTGTTATAGCATGGGCGTATAGCATATGGCTTCCTGTGGAACCCAGTCATTAGCAATAATTAATGTAGCAGGATGAATTCTGTAGTGTATAGGGTTATACACTCTGCTCAGATTCAGCCAAATGCTACAAAACTGTATAGCTTCCTACTATAGTTGGAAAACAACCAAAACATACAGTAAAAGCTACCCAAGTGTTTGTCTAGAACATGTTTTTCAATTACTTAAGACATGACTAAATGCAGGAAGACCCAGAAATGAGCAGCAGCTGAGTCCTTGCGAAACATCTTGAGGAGGGCCACTCAGCATTTGGTCATGTCCACGGGTTCCAGTCTTCAGACTGACTGCAAAGGATTTTCAGTCAAGCATTAAGACAACCCTTATGTTTGTAAGTGTAAGCTTGTTCCGTTATTTAGAAATATATAAAATTAGGTACATGGAATTTAAATCTTCTAATAGACTTTTTTTTTGAAAATTTTAAAGACTTTTGTGGAATCTAAGTTTTATGGTTTAATATTTAAAAAAATGACAAAGGGAAAGGTATACAGTATACCTTTACACTCTTTCTCTTTTTATTTTAAAGGTGATGTATTAAACTGAGTTTAAACATTTTTTGGGGGTATATTTAGGGTTAAGACCAAAACTCACTTCTTTTTTTTTTTTTTCTCCCACAATTCACAGGTGCTTTTAGGAACGTAACACCCGTGAATTTAAGGGGTTAAGTGTAATATTAATCTTTATATTCTCTAATTGTTTAATCATTTTAAGTATTGTTTAAATGCTGAATCACACATGAATAAAGTGTTTGTGTGTGCACGCGTTGTACCTTCAGGTCTTTTTGTTACTGTTGTGTTATCCGGTTAGCGTGTCTTCTATGTGTCTCCCCTGGTGCACTTTCTTTTAAATAAACTCTGATTAAAGTTCAGGTTTATGTCATTGTGGCCTTTTAAAATATATTGTGAAATTTATGTTAAGCAAGCTAGCATCCTGCCACCTCAAATGAAGTGAGATCGGGTGTTAATTAGGAAAGGGAATCGCCAGAGACCTTCCGATGCGATCACGATACCTAGATGCCAATTTGATTTTAATTGTGTTTTTATTGTGCGCTCTGAACGGTCAAGTGGTGTTGATTTAATTCTCTCTATTAAGCAGCTCGCACTGATACGTCATCATTTGTAAGGAGTCTCCAGTGTGAGCGTGGAGTAAAAATCAGAGGTGGAGCTATAACTGTAAACATCACAGAAGACTTTACAGTCTTTACAGTCTCTCACTTTTTTGACTAAGCACTTTATTTTTGCTTATTTTTTCCCTCTGGTTCAATAAACAACAAAAGTGTTTCTCGGGAATATTATGAAGACGTTGAACAAAAGAATCAGACTTAAATCAGCAGAGTGATGGAGGATGTAAGGGTGTGTGTGTTGTGTTTTGTGTGCTGCCTGGCACCACATTTTTTTAATGAAGCACGTTTGTCTCCCTCACGTGTGCAGACAGACAGTAGGCAAAGCCACACCCCAGATCTCATTCAGATTATAATACACCCAATATGCATCACTCCACACACACTCGAATAAAAATGTTAAATATGTAGCGTGAGAGTGATTGCTGTAATAACAACGCACAAGTTTATTTATGAATTAGTATTCATAAAAATTGTTCAAATTTTTATTTTATTTTATAATAATAATTATTCATGTCTATTTTAGAATTCTTAGTTCCTGGTGAGAAAGGTATGCGGGAGGTATAAATGTTAGGGAAGCGCAGTAGCTGTTTAAAACCTCACCTGTCAGAGACTGAAAATGATTGTGTATTAATGTTGTTATATATAATTATACACTTTACTAACACACTCGTATCATGTTCTACATTCAAAAAAACGCTCTCATTTCCTGTGCTTTAGGCTGTCTGTGTGTGTGTGTGTGTGTGTGTGTGTGTGTGTGTTGGGGAGTGAGTATTGATGGCTCTGTCACAGTTTCATTGGAGCCTCAGGAAATTTTCCACTGTTGGTTTTTCCAGTCCAGGTGATTCATCAGAAGAGTGTTAAAGTGTGTGTGTGTGTGTGTAGGTGTGTGTGGGTGTGTGTTTCACCGCTGAGCTACATATAAATCCTCCACTCAACAGGAGATAATCTAGTCGTTTTTAAACACTCGTGCTCGCACAGAAGACTTTACAGTCTTTACAGTCTCTGACTTTTTTGACCAAGATATGGCTCATCTCATTTATTTATTTATTCCAGTTGTTTATCCGAGGAGTAGAACCGGTATATATAAATAAATAAAAAAAGATTTGTGAAGGTGTACAATATTTTTTATAAATATGTGGATGAGGGTTGCGAGGTGTGATGCCACACTCACACCTTAATTGTGCATCGATTGAACATCGACCTGGTGTTTTTGCCCTATTTACAACCAACTTAATACTGGGATGATGAAACATCCTCACGCTTAGTCACCCATTTGTGTGTGTGTGTGTTGATTATTTTTCTCTAGCAATGTGTTTTATTCTCTTACACCACAGCAGTTTATCTGTGGACACTGGAGATTCCTTCCCTCCAGGATAGATGAAGTCTCCAAATTGGAGATGGGGAAAGATAACAAAAAAAACCTGTACTTTTTCCCGTACCAGTGACCGTGCCTTTATCTCATCTGTTTATTATCAGAGGAGCGTTTGCTGTGCTGAGTATATGAATGAACCGTTACTATACTGTAGAAACTGCAAAGTGTTAACTATAACGAGCGCATTAATAAACATCTGTGATCTGTAGCTGGACAGGTGTGGCATTAAACTCGTTGTGTTTAGTGTTTCGTTTTAAGCCGTTTTGTTGTGCAGATTGTCGTGTTTATTTAAAAAGCCACAACGTTAGGGATGGTTAGGAGAGGGTGGATAGGGTGGGGTAGGGGGTAAATATTTACCTGCCTGGAGCAGAGGTGTCTCGAGCTGCACCTGTAGGCCAGATGTTTGTAGGAGGAACTTTTATGGTAGGACAGCTGCCCTTCTGTTTATTTTCTCCCCGCTGGCTATCTGGGTCAATATTCTAGACTTAACCGTGTGTGTGTTTGTGTATATATTTAACTTTTAATACACCTCAGACTTTTTTTTTTTTTTTTTTGTTAATTCAAATGAATGTAAGTGTGTTCAGTTCTTTAGCTTAAATTCAGGTCCTGAGAGCAGCACAAGGCCTTATTGTTCATTACATGGATTTATCACTCACTCACACACACACACACACACACCAATATTAACGCCATGACTAATGAGCAGCAGATGGATTTACAAACTGCACATGCACACACAGGCAAAATTTCTTCGAAAGTCTGTTATATCCGTAGAAAGTAGAGTTAGACAGACAGACAGACAGACAGACAACCAAACAGATGTACAGACAGACAGACAAAACAGACAGAACGAGACTGGAAGATAGTGACAGTTTATCTCTCGTTACTTTTGTTTCAAATTGTTCTTCTAGTTTGTATATCTGCCTGCCTCTCTCTTTCTACTTGCCTGTCTTTTTCTTTTTCTTTGTCTGTCTGTTCCTAATATACCGTGTATGTGTGTGTGTGTGTGTGTGTGTGTGTGTGTGTGTGTGTGTGTGTGTGTGTGTGTGCGCGCGTGTGTGTGCGTGCTTCTCAGGCTTCAGACATCTTGGATATGTCTCACTGCCGCTCCAGTCTAAGCTCTCAATCATCTCAGAGACTAGATGATTGCCCTGTCTCTGCCCACACTGCGACGGACCAATCACATCGCTCTGTCCTGTCTGTGTTGGACACACCCTTCTGTCCCACAGTCACCTCAACACTGCAGCACATAGTGGGTCAGCTCGACATCCTCACACAGGTACAAACAGTACACACAGAAACACATAATATTTATGTGAATGTTAGTGTGATAAAATCTGTAATACAGTGGAACCTTGCATTGCGAGTATCTTGGTCTGAGAGTGTTTCGCAAAACAAGCAAAATTTTTAAATAAATTTAACTTGATAAATAAGCAAGGTCTTGATATACGCATGCACTTTGTCTGCTGAGCGTCACATGATCACAATTGAGCCAATACTTTTTCTCTGTCCCTCGCTGTGGGATTGTGGGTAATCGTCTCCCATACACAATCTTAATGCGCGTGCATCACTCGTATAGGCAACATTTATGCACACGTGTACTGTTTATCAAGTTGTGACCACATATGTGTACAATAATAAAGTTTTTTTTTTTTATTCTGTTACCAATTGTAGTGACTGTTCTTTAGTGACTGTACCGCAACAATGGCCTCCGTAAATAATAAGATTAAACAGCTTGTAGCAGTGCAGGAGAAGAATCTGTTTAATGACGATGCAACGTCTGTGTTTTTTTACACTACTCACAATATGTTAGGGATATTGTGAGAGACTTAGTGGATGTCATACATACGGTGTTTGTTTAATTTAAGACATTTTTGGGACAGGGAGGAAATTGTATTGGGGTGATAGACACACCTCATTTTGTGTTTTTCATGTAATGGTCTTATTGTGTACAGGTGTGCCTTATATTGGGGCCAATCCCAAAAGACAACCTTTTTTAATGTGGCTTCAATTTCAACATTCTGTGGGTATAAAAAGCTGGTATTGTCAGTAAGTTATTCCAAGTTCATCATTCAAACAGCCATGAACACATGACAGGACTTAACGGACGAGCAGCGCCACCTGGCCATGGGGCACCTTCAGGTCGCTGGCAGGCAGTCAGATGTTGCTCGTGAACTTGACACAGAACTACTGGCAGAGTTTATGACAGACCCAGGAGTGGAGACCCAAGAGTGACAGACCGCAACGATGACCAGTACCTAAGGACCTATGCACTCAGACATCGTTATGTAACCGCCACACAGCTGCAGGTCCGTTTACGAGATGCGAGGGGTACTAGGGTTTCCAAACAAACCATTCGCAAACGACTCCACCGCTTTGGCTTGAATGCCAGACGACCATTGTAGGTGACTCCACTGACACCAAGACACAGCCGGTGAGCGATACGCTGAGGTCAATATAGTCCCCAGGGTTTGCTTTGGTGGAAAAGGTTCAACAGTCTGGGCAGGCATTACCAGTCAGCGCAAAACAGATTTAGTTATTGTATATGGCTCAGTCACTGCACGTTCTTACCTCAGAGACATCATAGAACCCATCATCATCCCCCAATTCCACCAGCACACCCCCAGCTTTCTGTTCATGGATGATAATGCTCCACCACATCGTGCCAGAATTGTCACAGCTCGACTTCAGGAAGTTGAAGTGCCTCATATGGTATGGTCATCAATGTCCCCTGACCTGAACCTCATAGAGCACGTCTGGGACCAGTTGAAGCAGAGACTGGATAATCGTACCCCACCTCCACATGACCTGGCAGAACTGCGTGTAGCACTCATGGAAGAGTGGAGCGCGTTGCCTCAGAACAACATCATGAGGCTAGTGAGGAGCATGAGATGTCACTGTCAAGCTGTCATTACGGCAAATGGTGGAAACACCCGCTACTGACATTGTCAATTTTTGTTATTTGGGGCTAACCCTGTTACTGTGAGTGGTGTGTGTGTGTGTGTGTGTATGTATATGTATGTATGTGTGTATATATGTATGTATATACATACATACACACACACACACACAAACAGAATTGCTGCTCTGTCAGAAAACGTTTTTAATAAGGAACCTTGCTAATAATGCGCGAGTGTGTGAGAGAGAAAGTCATCCAAAATAGTAACCCCCTCCCTCTCTTCTATCATCTTACTTCAGCCGCGATTCTTATCAAATGTCAAGTGGAGGTTAATTTGTTTTATTTTGGTTTTATATTTTGTATTATTTTATATAAATATTTTTGGGTTGTGGAACGAATCATCCAAGTTTCCATTATTTTTAATGAGGAAATTTGCATGCTTCTGGAACGAACGCCCACAATCTTTGCCCACTGGCTTTAATTGTATATTAATTATAATCAATTCCTTTTAATTTTATTGTATTTGTTCTTTTTACTCAGTGTAAAACTTACAGCCTGACCTGAAATGTGTAATGATTGTTACTAGTGTGTGTGCTGTTAACAGGGGATGAAGTAGAGAAGCTTAGCTATACACCACCTGAGTACTACACCCCCTCTAACCCCCTGACGGTAACCCACTTGCAGTAAATCGTCTACTGCTAATCACCATTAAACACAACTGTGTGAATGACACACACAAACACACACACACACGTTTCTCCTCTGTGCAGAAATATTGTGTGTAAATAGTGGATAAAAATTTATTTAATATAATACATTAGTGGACCATGCGCTTTGAATGAGCTGTTGCTATAGCAACCATATCGTATTAGAACCAGCGGATTAATAGAATATAAAAAACACTCTGGGCCAAGCGATTTTACTTCACTATATATTTTTAACATTTAAAGTTTATTTTTGTAGATATTAAATTTAAATTTTAAATTTTATTTTGTAAAGCGCTTTTAACAATTGTCATTGTCGCAAAGCAGCTTAACACAATCTACAGAATTATTTAAGTCTGTATGGAATGTGAGTGTGCATGAATCAAAATGAGGCGGGCAACAGTGGCAAGGAAAAACTCCCTGAGATGGTAATAGGAAAAAACCTTGAGAGGAACCAGACTCAACAGGGAAGCTATCCTCATTTGGGTGAAACAGAAAGCAGGAATTGATCTGCATTTATACAGTGTGTAGGGTGGGAGGCAGTTCAGCTATAACAGTTGATGTTAATTAATGTTAATACAGAGTCCAGGTAGTTATTGAAGACAATTGCAGTCTTGAACTATCGAGCAACCGCAGCCAAGTCAAGTCCTTAGAGAAACAGCTGTCAACACCAGTCGAGGCCAGAACCGTCTTTATGGTAAAGTAAAACTATCCCCAGACACCAGACGCATCTCGAAGAGACACACGGGCATCCATGTGACTCCAACCAGAAGCCGGTCACCAGGATGGGTCAGACAGGTTCGGAGGGCAGAGGGAGTCTGGATCACTGGCAGCTCAAGAACGACATGTGTAGCTCGACACTAGAGAGGGAAGAGAGAGAGGGGGAGAGAGAACAAAAGAGGGGAGAGCCGAAGAGGAGAAACGAACAATGTTACTGTATGTGAATGTATATTTAGTGTAGAGTGCAAGCAGAGACTCCGGCAGGACTAACTATAACAGCATAACTAAAAGGGGAGGAGCCAGAAGGAAACAGACATGAGGGCTTCCTGAGATGTAAAGCAAACAATCACCACACCGTCAACAAACCTGAGTAATCAATGAGAGTGGGGAGGACAGCATCTAAACATACCAGTTCAAAATAATACGTCTACGAGTCCCCCAGATCTGCTCCTTTACCCAAGGCAAATCTACAGTATTTATAAAAATGCTTGATTAAATAAATAGGTTTTTAGCCTGGACTTAAACACTGAGACTGTGTCTGAGTCCTGAACATTATTTGGAAGACTATTCCATAATTTTGGGGCTCTGTAAGGAAAAGCTCTTCCCCCAGCTGTAGTTTTCATAATACGCGGTACTGACAAGCAGCCTGCATCCTTTGATCGAAGTAGGCGTGGCGGATCGTAAGACACTAGCAGTTCACTCAGCTACTGCGTCGTGAGACTATTTAATGCTTTATATGTCAAAAAATAGTATTTTAAAATTTCACGGGGAGACAATGAAGTGAAGATAAGGTAGGTGTGATGTGCTCGTATTTTCTGGTTCTAGTGAGGACTCTCGCTGCTGCATTCTGGACTAGCTGAAGCTTATTTATGCATCTAGCTGAACAACCAGACAGTAGGGCATTACAATAGTCCAACCTAGAGGTGATAAAGGCATGAACGAGTTTTTCTGCATCGTTTAGCGACAGTATATTTCTTATCTTGGCAATATTTCTGGGATGAAATAATGCTATCCTGGTAATATTATCTACATGTGCTTCAAATGAAAGGCTGGAATCTACAGGTCCTTCTCAAAAAATTTGCATATTGTGATAAAATTTATTATTTTCTGTAATGTACTGATAAACGTTAGACTTTCATATATTTTAGATTCATTACACACAACTGAAGTAGTTCAAGCCTTTTAATTGTTTTAATATTGATGATTTTGGCATACAGCTCATGAAAACTTAAAATTCCTATCTCAAAAAATTAGCATATCATGAAAAGGTTCTCTAAACGAGTTATTAACCTAATCATCTAAATCAACTAATGAACTTTAAACACCTGCAAAAGATTCCTGAGGCTTTTAAAAACTCCCAGCCTGGTTCATTACTCAAAACCGCAATCATGGGTAAGACTGCCGACCTGACAGCTGTCCAGAAGGCCATCATTGACACCCTCAAGCAAGAGGGTAAGACACAGAAAGAAATTTCTGAACGAATAGGCTGTTCCCAGAGTCTGTGGGAAGGAAAAATGTGGCAGAAAACGCTGCACAACGAGAAGAGGTGACCGGACCCTGAGGAAGATTGTGGAGAAGGACCGATTCCAGACCTTGGGGGACCTGCGGAAGCAGTGGACTGAGTCTGGAGTAGAAACATCCAGAGCCACCATGTACAGGCGTGTGCAGGAAATGGGCTACAGGTGCCGCATTCCCCAGGTCAAGCCACTTTTGAACCAGAAACAGCGGCAGAAGCCCCTGACCTGGGCTACAGAAAAGCAGCACTGGACTGTTGCTCAGTGGTCCAAAGTACTTTTTTCGGATGAAAGCAAATTTCGGATGAAAGCAAAAATTTTTATTTGGAAATCAAGGTGCCAGAGTCTGGAGGAAGACTGGGGAGAGGGAAATGCCAAAATGCCTGAAGTCCAGTGTCAAGTGCCCACAGTCAGTGATGGTCTGGGATGCCATGTCAGCTGCTGGTGTTGGTCCACTGTGTTTTATCAAGGGCAGGGTCAATGCAGCTAGCTATCAGGAGATTTTGGAGCACTTCATGCTTCCATCTGCTAAAAAGCTTTATGGAGATGAAAATTTAATTTTTCAGCACGACCTGGCACCTGCTCACAGTGCCAAAACCACTGGTAAATGGTTTACTGACCATGGTATCACTGTGCTCAATTGGCCTGCCAACTCTCCTGACCTGAACCCCATAGAGAATCTGTGGGATATTGTGAAGAGAAAGTTGAGAGACGCAAGACCCAACACTCTGGATGAGCTTAAGGCCGCTATCGAAGCATCCTGGGCCTCCATAACACCTCAGCAGTGCCACAGGCTGATTGCCTCCATGCCAGGCCGCATTGAAGCAGTCATTTCTGCAAAAGGATTCCCGACCAAGTATTGAGTGCATAACTGAACATAATTATTTGAAGGTTGATTTTTTTTTTTGTATTAAAAACACTTTTTTTTATTGGTCGGATGAAATATGCTAATTTTTTGAGATAGGAATTTTGGGTTTTTATGAGCTGTATGCCAAAATCATCAATATTAAAACAATAAAAGGCTTGAACTACTTCAGTTGTGTGTAATGAATCTAAAATATATGAAAGTCTAATGTTTATCAGTACATTACAGAAAATAATGAACTTTATCACAATATGCAAATTTTTTGAGAAGGATCTGTATAATCACACTAAGGTCTTTTACTGTTGCAATCGTTGGAACCGAAAAGCCATCTAAAGTTACAGTGTGATCTAAAATCTTACATCTAGCTAAATGCGGTTCTATGACTAGAACTACTGTCTTATCAGGATTAAGCAAAAGGAAGTTAATTAGCATCCAATCTCTTATGTCCTGCACACATTGCTCAACTTCAGTAAGCTGGTTTTTCTCATCTGGTTTTGCTGAGTCATAAAACTGTGTGTCTTCAGCATAACAATGAAAACTAATACCATGTTTACGTATTATGTTGCCTAGAGGAAGCATGTATAGAGAAAAAAGCAGTGGGCCTAAAACTGAACCTTGTGGAACACCAAACCCCACTAGAGAGCATGCAGAATAATCACCATTTAAGTCTACATACTGATAACGATGGGTCAAATAGGATCTGAGACAAGAGAGGGCTGTACCCTTAATTCCTACTATATTTTGTAATCTGTGAAGAAGAATCCCATGATCAGTGGTGTCAAACGCTGCACTGAGGTCGAGTAACACAAGCATAGTTACACAACCCTGATCAGAGGCAAATAGGAGGTAATTTTCTACTTTAACGAGTGCTGTTTCTGTGCTGTGATGAGGCCTAAAACCTGACTGACCTACAGTTCATGTATGCTATTTCTATGTAGATATGAGCATCTGCTCCGCTACTATGTGTTTTTGCTTAATTGCTGAAATATAGAAATGTTTACTCATTGTCATGATGACACATGATAAACTTTAAATTACATTGTTCTAACAGGTAAAGCCTGTTCGCTGAATAGCACAGAAGGCCTTAAGGTGGCGTACATGCTTCTGGCACAGTACACACTCCTTTTGAGCTGAATTCGACGTGAGGCAATGACCCTTGGTGTTGTGAGGTAACGGGAAGCAAGAGGCTGCAAACAAGACACTCATTTTGGTCAGGACAGAACTCAGGAACATCACTTTAAAGCGTCAGTTAGAATTTTCTCGTTAGCGTCTTTGCGTCATCAGATGTCATCATTTTGTGTAAAAGAGTGTAATATAAGCATTAGCCGTTATTAACGTTGTGTTTCTGACTCCAATGTCGTTCCCTACATCAAGCCATATCAAGCAATAACATGACTTATTTATAAACGCTGCACTTCCTTTTTCAGGCGTATGACCTTTACTTTAGCGTTAGTGTTTTTTACCTCCTTCCTCTTTGGGCAGTGCACCGGTGCTTTTGGTGACATGCAAAGTGACGCAGAGCTACTGTACAGACACACAAAAAACTCCAACAGCTGGAGGGGAGGGATAAAGAATTTACAGGAAAACACACACGTACGCTCTTATATACAAGAATTAAGTTCGAAGAAAATTACAGGAAGAGATTAAAAATTGAAAGAACTAGAAATTGAAAACGTAATAAAGATTTCAATAAAAATAGAACAATGTAAAATAGAATGTCCAAAAAAATACATATATTAATCTTTTAGTCTTTTTTATGTTTTCTCTTTCTCTGTTTGTCTGCTATTCTCTCTCTGCTTTTTTTAAAATCTTTTTCTCTCACTCCTTTGTCATTCTCATCTTCATCTCTCTCTCTCTCTCTCTCTCTCTCTCTCTCTCTCTGGTTTATTGATCAGAATATCACACCACTGCAGAAAGGAAACGTAAAACCTGATTAATTCCCTCCAGTGTGAAACAGGAGAGGAGGTTATTGAACCTTTTCATGTGGCTTCAAGGTTAAAAATATCTTGCAGTCTGAAATCGTTCCTGAAAACGCTGTTAATCGATTTTATTCTAACATGGTTTACGTAACGTTACATAAACCACGGTAACGTTTATTTTAGGATGGTGTTTGAGTTTTTAGAAATTGTGATGTTCAAATTTAGACCTTAAAGATTAAACACTGTTTAGAACGCTGGCATACAGTATGTGGGGAAGAACTTAACTATTGCAGGTTTTCCACCCGAGCCAGGTCCTGAGATCTGACACACTATCGGCTAATTAAAACCTCATCACATGTGAGACAGCAGTCTCGATCACTAAATCACCGAACTACTAAACTTCTGGTGCTGGACACCCACACACACACACTCACACACACTGAGTTATGAGACTTGTGTTAACTTATTAAAGAGACTCGTTTAAATCTGTATTTGTCACATAACATTTGTATTTGGATTTAAAGAGTCTCTTTAACAAGTTAACACAAGTCTCATAACTCAGTGTGTGTGTGTAAGTACAGTAAGTAAGTATGTAATGAATGCCCTTCAGATAATGCAGTTGCCCTCTGTTTCACTCCTCTTCTCTTTTAAATGCATTATTTCAGTGTTTATGTACATTAGCTACTGCTAAGTCACACTCACTTGACAACAGCAGAGCTGAACACCAAGCCATGGGACGGGCTCTGCTTATATGAGGTCATAATAGGAGGAAAATCGTTCAAGTCAGACTGTCTTGTTCACGCCTGACCAATACACACACACAGACTTTTTACAGCTTTAGAGATTAAAGCCCACTATTTACAAAAAAACACCAATAAGTGTAAGACCTCAGTAATAATTACCTACCATCTGGAACACAAGGGTGTGTACATGTTGAGTGAATTTGCTCGCAGTGTGAAGCAGAGGCTCAGAGGATGTGTGAGTGATGTGGAACCCGGATCCACTGAACAGATCCAGGTCTTACGAGTCCTTTGAGTCACTTGAGTCAGTAGGGATTCTGACTGCATTTTCCTATGGTCCCTCCACTAGAGGACACTCACCAAGTCAATATAGAATCCACCGAATCCTTGGACTCATGAACACACTGAGTCTGAGAAACCGGCTGTTTCACTATGTGCTATAAGTCCGACTCATCCACTGAGTCCCACGGTTCAGATGAATCAGCCAGAACACACATAGTACTTTGAGGCTTTTTTGTTTCTGGCCATAAAATATAAGTGACTGAGGAGCAATAATTATCGATGCCAAATGTTTTTTAATTACAAACGTACATATAAATAAGTTTATACAACAAATAGAACAATGTAAAACGTGCAAATTACTTAGAATTTGGCCTGTAGAATATGAAAATATAAATATATATTTAAAACCAAAGAAAATGAATGATGTAATTATAAATATATCAGACTTTAATTAGATATCTTTTTTTCTGGTAAAACAAATAGGCTATCGAGTATAGTTAGATGATTTAAAAATGTTTTTTAAAAAGCTGGTAAAGCCGGGATTTCAGCTTGAGTAATACAGTCATTGTATCCGTTGGAGTAAAGCATCACACCAGTAACATTACCATTCTGGTTAAGTTGTGGAGTTGGAAACCAGCCTGATGTGATACAAATGCCAGAGCCTTTATTGATCCCAGTTTGTCATAATACACATTTACATCACACCAACATGTAACAAATAGGTTTGGTGTTGATAAAAGCAGATTAAAAAGCAAAAGTGAAATAGCTGCGGTTTGTTGTCATTGTGATGCAGATTCTGCCTGTTTTGCCATGGTCCCTCTACTACCCGCTATTTTAAGGTCTCTTGTGTTTCTGACCATGCAGGAAGTTTTCTAAACAACTTAGTCAGCTACTCATTCCTACAGTTACTAGCTAACAACTACAGTACTTAAATACAAACTAATGATTACACCATTGATTGTTCTGTGCATGTTGTTGTCAGCAACAAGATAACCTAGGACTTAACTGATCCGAGTAAATGAAGAGGAGTGACCGGGATTTGCTCATCTCCAGTGTGTAAAGCATGTGTAAAGACAGTAAATAAAAAGCACGGCACGCTCCCTGCTTTCGTTCCTAATGTTTCAGACACACTATAAGGGCCATTTAATGAAGCTTCGGGCATCTACAAGTTCATGTAAACATCCTTTTAAAACCACCTGAATGCTAATAATTGTCACTTTTCTCTCTCTCTTTGTCTCTGTGTCTCTGGATGCATCTCTGCCGGTCTTTCTCTGCATTTCTCTGCATGCCTTACTGTATGTCTCTTTTAATCCTTCTGCTGGTCTTTCTTTCTGTCTCTCTTCTTATCTGTCTCTCTCTCTCTCTCTCTCTGTGTGTCTTTCTCTTTGTGTGTGTGTCTCTTTACCTGTTTCTAGACGGTGGCCATACTGGAACAGAGACTGACTCTGACGGAGAACAAACTGAAGGAGTGTGTGGAGAACCAGCACAAAATCAACCTGCAGTTTCAGAACAAAACTCACTCTAATTTCTAATAGTCTGATCTCGGTCAAGTCTCTCTCCTCCTTCTTAACCTAAGACCTGTGTTTTAAAACAAAGAGGTAAAAACATTCAGAACATTAGGTGCTAGTGTGGTGGCAGAAGAAACTTTTATAACAGTTGTGTTTGTAGCCGTATTTAAATTTAATATGTAAACAGTTTTGTGTGTGAACTCTGTAGTGTGTGTTCTAAAATGAAAATGTTAATTTCTGAAACATAAACTTCTGATAATAAACATAAACTTTATGATAAATTTTATCATAAACCGCATTAAGGGTAACTACGGAGAGTTAGCTACGTAGTCAAATTGAGCTAAATGAGTGTAGTCACTGAGCTAATTCTTTAGCGCTAATATTATTACCATGCACTTGTTTGTTAAAGAGTACAAAATTACACACCATAAGAATGACTCATTTTGCTGTAATAAATTTACTTGTTACTAAAGTTTTATTGTGTGTTCTGAAGGTTGCCGACTGTGATTAATGTTCTGATAAAGTTATAAAAACTAACCCTGATTATTATTTTCAGAAACATTGTGTGAATGTTGTTTTTGTCGAGTTACTGCCACAATGTCTTAGAAATCCTTTTATATGTTTATTACACATTCTGATGCTGGCTAGACAATAATAAGTAAGCACAAAACAGCAAGTTATTGATTTTATCATCAGGCAGAAAAACAGAAATGTCTCACATTTCCTGTCTATCTGTGGGAGATTAATAAGCTCCGCTCGATCTGCGAGCTGCACATGTGGCTCATCAGGCTGAAAGGAGAAGACCAGCTTAGACCTAGCTTTCTTTCCTCTCTTTGGCCTCTTATAGCGATAACATCTGGATACATTTTTCATTTTTCCCTCCTGAATTTGTTCTGTCTTTGTTTCTGCTCAGCGACATGTCGTTAAACTCACTCCAGCTCTCTCTCTTTCTCTCTGCCTATCTTTAAATCAGACTGTAGTATAAAACTGTAAGACTGTAGCAAAATAATTACTTTTTATTTTGTAAAATAATTGTTTTTTTAAAACGTTTTTACAAACTTTTTTTTGCACAAGGAAAATTAGATAAATTTTAGCAAATGTGTGTGGAGGGGGAGAACAAAAAATATCACAAAATAAAACCGATTTGTTAAATATCAGTTTATTAATATTTTTCATATATACACACATGTATATAACAGATTTTTTTCTTGATTTTTTTTCAAAAACCTGCCAGAGCTGACTGTTTCTAATTTATGACCTGCATTACAAGAAGGAATTCACTTGACCTTTATTTAACCTTTTTGCATGTTTTTCTGTTATTCCTCGGTAATTTGTTCTTTCTCAAGTTTCTCTCTCACGTAATCTCACACCCCCAACAAACCGAGCCTTTCTTAACTGCCTTTTTTTATTATTCATTTCACTCACTTCTTCCTTCCAGTTTCACTCCCAGAAGAGTTTAAAGAGAAATGTCCCTGTAATGATGCTAGAGATTTAAAAGAGAAGTGTTTACTGCACTAAAGAATTTCACTTGTATCTCTATCCTCAAATACTATTCATTCATACACATCTTGGGCACTGTTGACTCAGTGGTAGGTGTTTTGTCCGCTATGCGGAAGCCCTGGGTTCGATTCCCAGCCAGTGCCTAAACCCCCCCAGCCACTGGATACAGTACCGGTCCCAAGCCCGCAGGGTTGTGTCAGGAAGGGCATCCAGCTTAAAAGTTGCAACAGCGTAAATATTACAGTACGGACTGGATATTCCGCTGTGGCGACAAAATGCCGAAAGACCAACAACATTCTATACTATACATCTACTGTATTTAGAAAAAGTTGGACAAAACATGGCATTGGTGTCAAAAAGCTAATGTTTTCCATAATACTTAATGCTTCTTATCTCCTGATCCATGCTTTGTTTTTTTGTAAATATGCATACACGTTTTTATCAGTTACAAAGAAACACGTTTGCTAAATAAAATTTATTGCGATTTTACAGTATGTAGTGTCTGTAACATTTTTTAATTTAGATCTTTCAACGATCTTATTTGTCATTCAGATTCAATTTGGCCAATTTAGATTTCACATGAAGTCGACATAAACCTGAAAAAGAGTATTATTCTAAAACGCAAAACTGCTGAAATTATGGCCACAGATGTTTTTGCTTTCTAAGCTTTTACCAAAAACCTTTTTATGGCCACTTAACAAAAGGTGTGTGTCTAATTTGAAGAATTTAAACAAAACCACTGTTAGTAATTCTGTGGGGAAAGTCCTTAATTTTGCATGGAATGCTTTAGTTTAAGCAACCAATTGTAGTATAGATACTTTCAGAAATATGAATAATTTAAATTTTAAATCATTAACTACTACAAACTACTACTAAATATTAAAAACTGGCTGAGGTCATATAAGTGGGTTTAAATGGATTTTTAGAAGTTTTCATTCAGTATTTCCGTTAGTGTTTGTGTGTGAAAGTAATCCTACACAGTAGCCCCCTCTCTCCTCCTCTCCTCTCGTCTTTACATATACACACATGCACACAGTAATGGAAACACTGCTCTGTCGGAATTCTTTTTAAGGGTAAAGTGTAGGTAATTTTTTATTTTAACTTTACATTTTGTATTATTTATTTTTGTGTTAATATTTTTGGGCTCAGTTTTCATTATTTCTTATGAGGAAATTCACTTTGATATATTAGTGCTTTGATACTGTATGCACGCACAATTCTGGAACGAATTATGCCAGCAATCCAAGGTTTATTTGTACCTTTATTCGTCCCCAGTCGGAAAATTTGGGCTTCAATAGTTGCTATTCATTTTTAAACAAAACAGTGCTAGTGTTTTAACTTGGGAGCATTTAGAAATCACTTTTTGGTGCAATGACCCTGACTTGCAGTCGCAGATCTTTCATGTGTCATCTCAGCATGCTTTCCACTGGTCTCTTACGTTGCATCCGGTTAAATTTATGCCAGTCTCACATTCTCAGTACAAATCATTCCAGCAACTTAGCTTTGTTTGATGACGCATGACCGTCCATCTTCCTCTTGATCCAGATGTAGCATTCAGATCTGGAGATTGGGCTGGCCATGACAAGATCTTGATCTGGCAGTCCTCCATTCATTCACGCCTTGATTGACCTGGCTGTATGCATGGAGCATTGTCAAATAAAAAAATAAAAAACAGTTCTCATAGTCGGGGAACACTGTCAGGACAGAAGGAAACTAAATGTTTTCCCCGGCCTTTACAAAGACCAGGCTTGCTAAAGCACCACAGATCACTGCTGATTCTCTTCCTCATTTCACAGTTGGTGCAAGACACTGAGGCTGGAAGTCCTTTGTTTAACCATAACCTGATGCTGGCCAAAGCTGAAGTCTGGACTCATCAGAGATGACAATTTTACTCTAGTTCTCTGTACTCCAGTTGCTTTTGGTATTTGGGCATCTGGCTTTGCACAACTTTAGCCCAGGCTCTAGGAGCCTGTATTAAACCGGCTCTGTCGGCCACTCTGTAGCATTGTTGTCCCAAGTGTCTGCTGCTTGACCTTCTGTTCTTACTTTACTACTTCTTGGCATTTTAAGGATGGAAGCAACCTGACACTTGCTGTATCCTTGTGCAAGTAAAGCCAGGATTGACCCCTTCTTTTCCCATTAAAAACTTACTTTTAAAAACTTATTTCATAAAGTTCTTTTGAGGTACTGCTAGTCCTGATTTTAGCATCCAGCTGATCACATGCAGGAGGAGCATGATGATCAGTAAATTTCCTCATTAAATCAGGTTTGATTCAGGTAATCTCCTAAGCAGTACCTTGTAGCAGAATGAGGTGTTGGAATTGAGGTGATGGAATTCAGCCAAGACTGGAATGGAATTGATTCTGTAAAGCTGCTAAACGACACTGACCATTGTTAGAAAACGATATATAAATTAAATTGAATTAAAACTGAGTTAAATGGAATAGTTATACTTTTAGAGAATAGTCACACAGTACATTTGCCCATTAGGTCATACTGTACATTACTCTGTATATAAGTTGTACAGTATGTTACCTGGGAAAGGGCCACATTACAAATCATGACAATCTTTAAGGTGTTCAATCTGTCTTTCTTTTTTTTTTTTTTTTTTCTTCTCGTAGATTATGTAGAATGTATGCTGTACATGTTCCTGGGAATGAGATGTTAATATAGCCATGATAATTTTTTAGTATATGTTGCAGTCAGAACTAACTGTCCCGTTATGCAGATATGATCCATACCTTTTGACCAATGACATTTAAATATTGAATAATTCTGTGATAGAATGCATGTTATCTTTCTATCCATTAATTTTCGTGCTTACTCAGGTTAGGGAGGTAGCAGACTAATCAGAGTCCCCAGAGCTTCCCCTCCCCAGCCACCTCCTGCAGCTTCTTCATGAAGGTACCAGGTGCCCCCAGGCCATACAAGAGATATAATCTCTTCACCTCATGCCTTAGGGTCTTCTCCTCAATAGACACGCCCAAAACATCTCCCAGAGAGACAGCCAGGATGCATTCTAGATAAATGCCCAATCCACCTCAACTGTGTGAAAATGCTCTTAATTTTACTATTAAACATATTAAGCTCTTATTTCTTCTTAGCATTTTTATTATGCAACTTAATTGCAATCTCCATATCGAGAATGTTTTTACGCACATTTCTTCAGTTAAGTTGAGAGTTCAGTATTATCCTTCCAGGGTTTAATAATGTCTTCGACAGTTCTTATTACAATTCCATTCATTTCAGCTTTATCTCACTAGTTGTTGTCATTGCTTGATGCTAGACAATAATTTGTCTGTTTTAAAATAGTTTTTTGGCCAAGTTGTGTGTGCGCATGTGTGTGTGTGTGTGTTTTTCTTAAGTCTTCTTATGTTACATGTCCTTAAAACTTTGGGGGGGAGGGGGGGAACCTAAAATGACCATAAAAGGTAAGGAATGTAAAAAAAAACAAGAAGAAGCAGGCAAAATGGCCGACGCCCGTCATTCTGTTATCACACCTTTCAGGCACAGGATTTTCTTTACAAACGTGTACCTGACGTAACTGACGGGAAGCCGGTTTCCTCTTTTGTTTCCTCTTTTGTCTTTTTTATCTTTTGCATCTTTCAAAGAGTGACACTTGTGACGAGTCAAGCTGTAATTAAATCTGATTAAAGGCTTGTGCTCTGGTCGAACCGGTTCTGCTGACCTGTTAAAGGGGAAGTTCAAACAAGGACAAATATTTATTAGAGAAACAAGCTGATGAATTGATGCCACAGTGATCACATGTTTGAGAACTTTATGAGAGGTGGAGTTGCTGTAAAGAATTACTCAGACGCGCGATACGCATCACTTTTCCAAATTTACTTTGCTTTTTAAACATTCAGACACACCTTCTTACAAATATTATTTACACTACCTCTGATTTGCTCATGGTCTCGTCATTCAATACAGTGTTTATTTTTTTATTACACCGTGTCATGGATGTGTTTTAGGAACTCAGAATGCTTGTGAGGCTGGACAGTCTTTATTCAGCCAGTGACTGGGTTCGGTGTGACAATCTGAAATACAATGTAAGAGCAGCTCTGACTGGCTGCTGACTTCATCATCACATGACATATAAATACAGCAAGGTGGAGGAAAAAAAGAGCTGTGTTTAACTAGCTGTTGAGTTTACACGCTAATGTTGCACCACATGCTGGCATTTATCTTACACACTGCACAGTCTGGGGTGCTTCCAAAATTAGTCTCCAAGAGTTTAGATACAAGTTAAAAAATCTGAGTTTATAATTGGTGTAAAAATCTGCATAAATAATTATAATAAATAAACTGGGAAATTATCGAAATAAATAATGAACATAAAAAATTGCTAAATAAATTATAATAAACGAGATGAAGTGATGCGTTAATAATTAAAACAAATAATCAAAATAATAAGAATTAATAACAGAATCCAGGGTCACTGTGTTCATCTCTAAATTATTTGTGCTTCAGTCATGTGCTTTACTTTGTGTATGTGTGAGTGTGTTTAATATGAGCACATTTACCTTGTGTGTGTATACACACGCACACATGCTAGAGAGTATGGGAAATTCACTCTGTGTGTGTGTGAGAGAGAGAGATAAAGATATTGACTTTTCGTGACACTTAGGTCCAACAGGAAATTAAATTTAAACATCCTCAATCTACCATGTGATGGTGACATCATTTACACACAAACACAAAATGTATAATGCATACACATTTACACACATTTCTTTAAACCTTTAGCTATATGTGTGTTACCTAAGTGCAAGGAAAGTTACAGTATTCAGGAGGGACGTGTGTGTGTGTGTGTTTATTTACATCTATATCATGTCACCCTCACATGGTAGATCAAGTTCCCCAGAGGTTCTCCATATATTTACTGATACTATGTGGAACTATGTGTAAAATGTAAAGTCTTCTTCAAATACTTTAAACTTGTACATTAACAGGTTTTTGTTTGCCACAGTCAGAGCTGCTTTCTTAAGATCTAAATTCTATTTGTGTTAGAATTCATAGCACTTCACATTACAGTCCCCTACTTATAAACAGGTTCTGTTCCTGGAGCTCATTTGTAAGTCAGATTCGTTCTTATGTCTAACAAAGAGAGTCTTTTACACCTTTGACACAAACATATAATGCCAGGCATTAAAAAAAATATGTGCACCTTCAAATCGCATGGGGAATCCCAGTAACGAAGCGGGGTCAACAGCTGACCTCATTTAAAGGGAAGACATCGAGAGGAGGACAACGCTACATGATGTTTACTGTGTGCTTGAACGTACACGATTTTGTCCCAGAGCTGTTTCGGACTGTGAACTCTGTCTTGTTAGGAATTTTCCAAGAATTATAATTATTCACCATCAGGACAACTTGACCAGGAGACACATTTTCTTTTATTCTGCTCCCAGACTGATTCATTAAAACCGGTGAAGCCGACTAATTTCTCCCACACCCTCACACTCGCACACATACACTATACCAGACTTTGGACATTTTAAACGTTTACTTAGACACTGAAAATATTGCATATAATTGTAAATATTGGTATCTGGTGCACTGCAGTGCTTATTTTTTTGGTACAATACACATGAGCTACATCCGTGATTTGTTTGCATCTACGAATGTCCGTAATGCGAGGTCCCTTTGTGTCTGTGGAAAGTCGTAACCCAAATGTTTGTAAGTCGGGGACTTACTGTACTGCTTTTTATTAGCATCACGATTTTGTAACATATGAGACAAACTGGTTTTAAACTTCCTGCAGCAAGAATAAACATATATTGATCTGCTCATTTAGTTTATGAAGGTTGACTATTTTCATAGTCTACTTTGTTATGCTTTCGTTTCTGTTTCTTCTGCACACTGTCTATACACGGTAGACTATCACATTGATTGGCTCAGTTGAGTGTGATGCGTGTAGTCACGTTCCACCATGTGGAAAAAGAGCTAAATTACTGGTATATTAATTCTCCCCACTTAACAGAAGAGCATCAGGGTCCAGATAGAACTGTCACTCATTCCGGATTGAGACCGTGGTACACCAATTAATGTAAGAGGTAGAGGGTTTGACTAGCGTTTGTTTTAGATGTTTAGAATTTTTTTAAGGTATCCTACTTACAAACTGAAAAACCTTTCTGATGCTCGACAGAGCATTTCTATACAAGTGTATAGATGTACAGCAAATATGTACTGCAGTCTTATAGAACTTATAGCCAATTAACATATTGCCTTACTGACTCCTAAATATATATTTTAAAATAAATGTTTAATTTATAAATGTTTAGATTTAAGGTGGTAATATGTTGCTGTTTTTCTATAATCCTGCAGGCGGCCCTCTAAAGTATTCACACATTTGCAGGCAGCACAGCATCCTGTGTGGTACGAGCGAATTGTTTGTGAAATTTGTTTTGAGTTGTAACTCAAAACGCAGAAAAAATTATTTGGATATTTATAAAATACTTTTGGAATCGCAATATAAAACAACACCAAGGTATCTTGATAATATTGTTTCAGGAGAAATCTGGTGATTCCCATCCATATAGAAGAATATTGTTTACTTATTATCATGACACTAGTGTCGTTGAGTATTTGTGTTGTTATTAATGATAAAATTAGTTGCGAGTGTGTTGTGTGTGTGGGTTCTCCAAGTGTCGGAGGGTAGAACTGATGTGTTGTTGAAGATGAAGGGCTGAAGGGCCTCTATATGAAGATAAGAGACGAAAACACAATGGCTGACAGTTTGGAGGATCTGTAATTCATCCTCACAAATAAAAGGCCTTTGTGTGCCGTGTGGACAGCTGCAGTGAAATCAGAATTTCCTTTTTTTTTTTTTTTACATTTGTAGCTGTGACTTTCACACTATTGACTGCTGGTGGAGACATACATGCCGAGACTGACACACAAACACAAGCGTGGATGAATATTTTGACAAAACACACACACACACATGGGTGTAAATCCCCTAACACCAATCAGATCGAAAAGAAACTGAAAGTAAAGAGAAATGAAATTAAATGCATTTTGAAAATGTGTTCAGAAGAAGCTGATCATTTCCACAGGAACGTGTTATTTTATCTACACCATGAGCATGATGTTAAAATGATAAGAAATTTTATTTTAAACTATTTAAAGATCAGTTTGTTACACCAAATTTACTCGCAATATTTATCAGGGAAAGAAGGCCTATTTAAAATTTAAAAAATATTATTTGTTCTTGTTTTTTTTTTTTAAATAAAAATTCTGTATCTAATTAACTACTACTATAACATAATTTCACTATATACAAATATTTAAATACGATTGTAAAATTTATCTGGTTCTAGTAATATATATATTTTTTTAATTAAGTAAAATTTCTGTTAAACAAACCAAAACACTAATATAAAATAATTATTAATATAAAATATAAAATAAACTTGAGCTGTCAATCAGAAATAGTTTGGAATTAAGTGTGATAATGTATTATACAACTGTTTTATTTATTTTAATATCTTTTAATTCTTTTTAATTCATTTATTTCATATTTAAGTGATATATATATATATATATATATATATATATATATATATATATTTAGGAAATGAGCTGAGATCAGCTGAACACCAGCTTTGCACCTACATACAGAGAGAGAGAGAGAGAGAGAGAGAGATTGTGGAAAATATGAGACACACGTGAAAGGCAACGTAAAGAATTAAAATCAGATGTTCCACTTGAGTGTGTATTAAAGCTAAAGTACATCGGATAAAGTGTGTGTGTGTGTGTGTGTTCCTCGATGACGGCTGTATAAGGTTAAAAAAATTCTCTTCACGCATTCAGAAAGCTAGCTCTCTCCCTCTCTCTCTCTCTCCCTCACTCCTTCTTCTCCTTCTCCCTCCCTCTCCCCCCCCCCCCCCTCTCTCTCTCCGCGATGTGAGTGTGAATGGAGAGGGAACTGAGTGCACTGCATCTTTAAGCCGGGCCGCTCCTCCTCCTCCTCCTCCTCTTCCTCCTCCTCCCGCTGCTGCTTATTACAGCCTGTCAAAGTGCGGGGCTCGAAAAAAAAAGGAAAGAAAGAAAAGAGGGGAAAAAAACAGAAGAGGAGAGGAACAGGAACACCGCGAACTTCTTGACTAAAACGTGTAAAAGCGCGGCGAGCGCTCGCGCACTGACCGGATGTGATTTCTGCGGCGGAGCTCCTCGAGCTGAAGCAGGACTGTCGTGACCTCGCGCGCTCGGTGTGTGTGTGTGTGTGTGTGTGAGAGAGAGAGAGAGAGAGAGTGTGTGAGAGAGAGTGTGTGTGTGTGAGAGAGAGAGAGAGTGTGTGTGTGTGTGTGAGAGAGAGTGTGTGTGTGTGTATGTGAGAGAGAGAGAGTGTGTGTGTGTGTGTGTGTGTGTGTATGTGAGAGCGCGCGCTACTTTGTGTTTGTAATTAAACTCCTCGGACGCTTTGATCTCTTTGGGAATCGTGTCGGGTTTGGAGCAGCGCGCGCGCCCGGAGCTCCTCGGGGCGCATGTTGATTTTTTACCCTCCGTGATCAGCATTCGGTCCATTCCACCTCCTCCACCAACACCACCTCCACCTCCCCGATGCTCCAGCAGCAGCCCTGATGTGGGGGAAAAGTGCGGCATGGCTGCAGGACGAGCTGGAGTCCGGGCTCAACTCTCTGCTCCTGCTCGACTGCCGCTCTCACGAGCTCTACGAGTCCTCTCACATCGAGTCCGCCATCCACCTCGCCATCCCGGGCCTCATGCTGCGCCGCCTGCGCAAAGGCAACCTGCCCATCCGCTCCGTCATCCCCAACGACGCGGACAAGGAGCGCTTCATCCGCCGCTGCAAGAGCGACACCGTGCTGCTGTACGACGAGTGCGGGGAGAGCGGGGCGGCCGCTGCGGCGGGGACGCCGGGGACTGCGGGCTCGGTGCTCGCGCTCCTCATGCACAGACTCCGCGAGGACGGCTGTAAGGCCTACTACCTGGAGGGTAGGAACATCACACACACACACACACACACACCTATACAGTATATACATGATGATCAACCTCATTCATCTCACGCAGGAATCAAGTATCATACCTGCAGGATCAGTGCTGTGTGTGTGTGTGTGTGTGTATGAGAGAGTAATGCATGGAGGTGATGAGACGGAGTGGAGTTTTTTATTCTTCTAAAAGCATAGCATTCAAATTGGACATTAGGATCAATGCCAAGGCCCTTACCTTCTACTGAGGAAACCCTACACACACACACACACACACACACACACACACACACACACACACACATGTCAAAAGCATTCTATAAGGTCCTACTCTATGTACCAGAACATGTTACAGCAAGTTTAATTCCAGGAGAAACTCCACACACCACTCTGAGGAGGTGAGGAGGTGAGGAGGCACAGCGCTCCTCCATATGGCTCTAAACAGTCTTCAGGGTTTACACTCAGTGGGATGAAGAACATCTGAGAAAATCTAAATCTGGAGTTTTTTTACACTCAGCACTAAAAGCCTTGCTCAGATCAGACTCAAAACTAAACGCAGAGTTTTATTAAACATCAGAGCTTTAAAAAGAGAGAGTGTGTGTGTGCGTGTGTAACGTTAAAAACAAAACTCATTACCTCCTGCTTTTTATTAATATTTACTCACTTTACAGTTCAGTATTATTATTAAGTCTCGTTACTGTCTGAGCTTCTAAACACTAAATCACATCCTGGAATGTGTGTGTGTTTGATGAAAGGTTTTAGAGAAAGTGTCACTGTGGAACTTTAAGAACATCTAGAAGAACATCATCTGATCTTTTGGATTGTGTGGATAATGTTAAATACACTAAAAGGGACATGATGATGAATACAACATACAGTACACACACACGTGTTTAAAGGAAGAGATACTGTAACAGCACATTAAACATTTCTCAGCTCAGTCATATCTGTACTTACTAGAGTTACAGGTTATATATTAGGTTAGATTTTATAATAATAGTTATGATAATATATTATAGTAATAGCTCGTTTCAGGCTGACACTTTAAAAATATTACACACATACGTAAAATCTTAAACAGAGAGAAATCAAAGACACTGCTGTGTGTTAATGACATGAGATTCTTCAGCTCTCTGTTTTTAACAGACACATGTGAAAGGGGACTTTTATTCTGTCTATCATTGCGTTAATATTTTATTACATGAGGAGGAATAATCTGATCCTCACGTTCCTTTTTCCTCCTGACCTTCATCAACTTTAGAACCTCTCTGTGTTTCCTCGAGTGTCTGAGTCATGGTTCTGACTCCTGGCGAGAATTCTATCACGGATCTAAGACACAAGGATTTTTTTTAATGGTGTCAGATTCACAGCAGTGTTGTTGTTGTTTTTTTTCAATGAATTTCCTCAAACTCGAGCCGCCATGTTGTTCTCCTTCAGCCGAGAGAAAGAGAGAGAGAGAGAGAGGGTGGGAGGGAAGGAGATCATATTTCATGAATGAAGGAGGAAGAGAAAGTGAAGCTCAGGCATTTCCACACACTTACATGATGATGTGACACTGACATAAACAACACACACACATTGACACACAATGACGTGTGTGTAACCCTTTGAGACGTGATCAGTGTTTATTCACATAGGATACTTTAATGTAACAAATCCTGTGTGAAGCTCAAGAAACTCTCTTTAATGTGTTATTAAGTGTTATAACTCTAAGTGATTAGTTTTTTACTGTATACATTATACGATATGAATCAGCTAAAATTCTCATCCTGTCATTTGTTCATTAAACTGTTCATCTTTTGTTTTGTTATTTTACGATTATTTAAAAACAAAAAAAAAAGCATGCTACCATCAAAGCACAGAGTTGGTATGGACGCCGTGCTCACACTTCTTCTTCTTGTTTGAGCTTTAAATTTAAAACAGAAAAACGTGTACACGTACTTTAGCATGGCGTCTGTGTTGCCTCTCCATTGGCGGTAAGCCTTAGCATGTCTAGCACACCTAAATGAGCCTTGTGACAGTTTTATGCGAGTTGCATAAGAAGATATTTAATTCCATGAAGATAACTCCTACTGTACATATATTATTTTTAAGTTCTTGCTAATCTTTGCTGTGTAGGTGTTAGCATTGAGCGCTAAACTTGACACGTGGCCATGATGGTAAATGTTTACACCAGGCTTCCTGTTTCTGCAAAATCTGCATTGTCTTAGGTTGATTTTTATTCCTGATCCGGATTATTATTCTGCCCTCTGTGTTAGTTTCTTTAATATGATCTAGATTTCATAGGAGTTTCAATATATTCGGCTGTTTGTTGAGATGGCTCGTGACCTTCGTCTTGTTTTTGCGGGTGTCATATAGCCTAACCCTAGCTACATGTTACTATGGAGTGACTTGTTTATGGTTTAATAATGATATTTTATACCTGTTTGTGCTTAAAGAGACTTGGTTTAATTGTTGTATTTTTTACTCAACGCCTAAATAGAGTTGAAAATTATAAAGGTTTTTATAAAATTCTGTGTATCAACTTTTACAACATACAGTATAGCTATTGTTTTATGTGGTTTCGTTTGGCTTGTTATGTTGTGTTAAGTTTCTGTGTTATTTATTTTTTTGTTTGTTTGTTTTGTGCGTGTTTTTTGTTTTTTGTTTGGCTAAAGACATTTCCATTAAGATTGAACAAATGTTTTTCAAACAAGCAAATGAAATAATGTTAAAGTTTATTGGTTGGTTGGTTTGTGTGTGTGTGTACATGTTTGTGTGTCTGTGCCGCAGTAGTCGTGACTCTGGCTGTGTGTTTTTTGCAGGAGGCTTTAATAAGTTTCAGGCCGAATACCCCGAGCACTGCGAGACTAACCTGGACTCGTCGTGTCCCAGCAGCTCTCCTCCCGTCTCGGTTCTGGGTCTGAGCGGCTTAAAGATCAGCTCTGACGGCTCAGATGGAGAATCAGACCGTGAGCCAAGCAGCGCCACCGAGTCGGACGGCAGCCCGTTGCCTAGCAACCAGCCGGCCTTCCCGGTCCAGATCCTGCCCTATCTGTACCTAGGCTGCGCCAAGGACTCCACCAATCTGGACGTCCTTGGCAAATACAACATTAAGTACATCCTGAACGTGACGCCCAACCTTCCCAACATGTTCGAGCACGACGGAGAATTCAAGTACAAGCAGATTCCCATCTCGGATCACTGGAGCCAGAACCTGTCCCAGTTCTTCCCTGAGGCCATCTCCTTTATCGGTAAGAGTCTCTGCATCTCACAGCGCATCGACAATACAACCATCAATACTATTATTTATTATTACGTAATACACTATTTAATAATATGTTTAGAACTAGGATAATTTTAATAGTTTCTGATGAGAAATGTTTTTATAACTATTTTGTATAATTATGGAAATATTTCTTTATAAAACACAGCAAGTCTGTAACTCTTTATCACATTCATATTTAGAGATAAAAATCAAGAAATAACTCCCGTGTAACCGGAGCGCTGAAATATTCATGTTTAAATAGAAACATTTTTTTGAATTTCTATTTATTTATTTATCTAGAGTTATTTGGTAAGAAGTGACGTGTGTAAGGACCAGCTCGTGACCAAAGTGACCATGTTACACTGTCGAGCTTCAGAGTAAAATTTACACCTGCAGGAAGTCGAGTTATTGATTAACCCCCATCACCTGATCTCTCAGAGCAACACGTGGGGCGTTGCAGGGACGATAACCATCAGAATAAAGATGATTAAGATTAACTACAAATAAAAAGTAGAAAAATAAACTGGAGTGTGAAGCTGCTGCCTACCCAGCACATCTTTATTCATTTTTTTATTTAATTAAAGATTAATGTGGAGAAAAGATTAAAGTAGAGAAATCTTTATATTAACCAAAGCTGATTGTTTCATGGATTACAGTTTTTTATAAACAAATTTTTTTCTACAAACAAAAAGAAACAAATATTTGTTTACATTTTTTTTACATAACTTTTTACAATAAAATGATTTTTAAATCTTAGGTTGTTTTTTTTTTCCTTTATGACTTTTTGGTCCTTAAAATTAAATAAAAATGTAATTAAAAAGTGAGCTTAATTAAAAACCACTTGAATATATTTAGCCATAGAAATTGTTGCTTGCTGTGTGTGTGTGTGTGTGTGTGTGTGTGTGTTTTGGGGATTTGAAGACATATTGTTAATTTTTAAGTTGATGTTAATAATAATTTTGATGGAAGTTGTGATTTAATGTTGTTCAATGCTGTTTGTGTTGTTTAGGCTTGTTTTGTGTTGTTTAGTGTTTAATACTGTTTATTTTTGTTTGGTATTGTTTAATGCTTTTTAGTGTTGTTTAGTGTTGTTTAGTGTTGTATAATGCTATTTAGTGTTGTTTAATGTTGTTAAGTGGTGTTTAGTGTTAATTAATGCTGTTTACACATGTTAAAAAACACTAAGCTGCATCAAACAACACTACATAACACAAAGCAACACTAAATAACACTAAATGCCATTTAACAACATTAAACACTAAAGAGCATTAAACTACACTACATAACACTAAACAACACTATTGTTTGATGCTGTTAGTGTTGTTTAGTGGCGTTTTGTGTTTAGTGTCATTTAGTGTTGTTTAATGCTATTTAGTTTAATGTTGTTAAGTGGTGTTTAGTGTTGTGTTTGTTTTTGTCTTTTTAATGCTGTTTACACATCTGTTAAACAACACTAAACAGCATTAAACACTAAATAACACTAAACACAAAACAACATTAAACACTAAACAACACTAAACAGCATTAAACATAATGCTTATGCTTAGTAATGCTTATGCATAATGCTTAGTTTTGTTTAATGCTAGTGTTGTTTAATGCTGTTTAATGTCTATTGTTGTTTAGTGTTTTTCAATGCCGTTTAGTGTTGTTTAATGCTGCTTAGCATTAAACTAAAGTTGTTTAATGCTTTTTAGTGTTGTTTAATGCTGCTTAGTGTTGTTTAGTGTTGTTTAATGCTTTTTAGTGTTGTTTAGTGTTGTTTAATGCTGCTTAGTGTTGTTTAATGTTGTTTAGTGTTGTTTAGTGTTGTTTAATGCTTTTTAGTGTTGTTTAATGCTGCTTAGTGTTGTTTAGTGTTGTTTAGTGTTGTTTAATGCTGCTTAGTGTTGTTTAGTGTTGTTTAGTGTTGTTTAATGCTGCTTAGTGTTGTTTAGTGTTGTTTAGTGTTGTTTAATGCTTTTTAGTGTTGTTTAGTGTTGTTTAATGCTGCTTAGTGTTGTTTAATGTTGTTTAGTGTTGTTTAGTGTTGTTTAATGCTTTTTAGTGTTGTTTAATGCTGCTTAGTGTTGTTTAGTGTTGTTTAATGCTTTTTAGTGTTGTTTAGTGTTGTTTAATGCTGCTTAGTGTTGTTTAATGTTGTTTAGTGTTGTTTAGTGTTGTTTAATGCATTTTAGTGTTGTTTAGTGTTGTTTAATGCTGCTTAGTGTTGTTTAGTGTTGTTTAATGCTTTTTAGTGTTGTTTAGTGTTGTTTAATGCTTTTTAGTGTTGTTTAGTGTTGTTTAATGTTGTTTAGTGTTGTTTAGTGTTGTTTAATGCTTTTTAGTGTTGTTTAGTGTTGTTTAGTGTTGTATAATGCTTTTTAGTGTTGTTTAGTGTTGTTTAATGCTTTTTAGTGTTGTTTAATGCTGCTTAGTGTTGTTTAGTGTTGTTTAATGCTTTTTAGTGTTGTTTAGTGTTGTTTAGTGTTGTATAATGCTTTTTAGTGTTGTTTAGTGTTGTTAAGTGGTGTTTAGTGTTAATTAATGCTGTTTACACATGTTAAAAAACACTAAGCTGCATCAAACAACACTACATAACACAAAGCAACACTAAATAACACTAAATGCCATTTAACAACATTAAACACTAAAGAGCATTAAACTACACTACATAACACTAAACAACACTATTGTTTGATGCTGTTAGTGTTGTTTAGTGGCGTTTTGTGTTTAGTGTCATTTAGTGTTGTTTAATGCTATTTAGTTTAATGTTGTTAAGTGGTGTTTAGTGTTGTGTTTGTTTTTGTCTTTTTAATGCTGTTTACACATCTGTTAAACAACACTAAACAGCATTAAACACTAAATAACACTAAACACAAAACAACATTAAACACTAAACAACACTAAACAGCATTAAACATAATGCTTATGCTGAGTAATGCTTATGCATAATGCTTAGTTTTGTTTAATGCTAGTGTTGTTTAATGCTGTTTAATGTCTATTGTTGTTTAGTGTTTTTCAATGCCGTTTAGTGTTGTTTAATGCTGCTTAGCATTAAACTAAAGTTGTTTAATGCTTTTTAGTGTTGTTTAATGCTGCTTAGTGTTGTTTAGTGTTGTTTAATGCTTTTTAGTGTTGTTTAGTGTTGTTTAATGCTGCTTAGTGTTGTTTAATGTTGTTTAGTGTTGTTTAGTGTTGTTTAATGCTTTTTAGTGTTGTTTAATGCTGCTTAGTGTTGTTTAGTGTTGTTTAATGCTTTTTAGTGTTGTTTAGTGTTGTTTAATGCTGCTTAGTGTTGTTTAGTGTTGTTTAATGCTTTTTAGTGTTGTTTAGTGTTGTTTAATGCTTTTTAGTGTTGTTTAGTGTTGTTTAATGTTGTTTAGTGTTGTTTAGTGTTGTTTAATGCTTTTTAGTGTTGTTTAGTGTTGTTTAATGTTGTTTAATGCTTTTTAGTGTTGTTTAGTGTTGTTTAATGCTTTTTAGTGTTGTTTAGTGTTGTTTAATGCTGCTCAGTGTTGTTTAGTGTTGTTTAATGCTTTTTAGTGTTGTTTAGTGTTGTTTAATGCTGCTTAGTGTTGTTTAGTGTTGTATAATGCTTTTTAGTGTTGTATAATGCTTTTTAGTGTTGTTTAGTGTTGTTTAATGCTGCTTAGTGTTGTTTAGTGTTGTATAATGCTTTTTTTAGTGTTGTTTAGTGTTGTTTAATGCTTTTTAGTGTTGTTTAGTGTTGTATAATGCTTTTTAGTGTTGTTTAGTGTTGTTTAATGCTTTTTAGTGTTGTTTAGTGTTGTTCAATGCTGCTTAGTGTTGTTTAGTGTTGTATAATGCTTTTTTTTTAGTGTTGTTTAGTGTTGTTTAATGCTTTTTAGTGTTGTTTAGTGTTGTATAATGCTTTTTAGTGTTGTTTAATGCTTTTTAGTGTTGTTTAATGCTTTTTAGTGTTGTTTAGTGTTGTTTAATGCTTTTTAGTGTTGTTTAATGCTGCTTAGTGTTGTTTAGTGTTGTTTAATGCTTTTTAGTGTTTAGTGTTGTTTAGTGTTGTTTAATGCTTTTTAGTGTTGTTTAGTGTTGTTTAATGCTGCTTAGTGTTGTTTAATGTTGTTTAATGCTTTTTAGTGTTGTATAATGCTTTTTAGTGTTGTTTAGTGTTGTTTAATGCTTTTTAGTGTTGTTTAGTGTTGTTTAATGCTGCTTAGTGTTGTTTAATGTTGTTTAATGCTTTTTAGTGTTGTTTAGTGTTGTTTAATGCTGCTTAGTGTTGTTTAGTGTTGTTTAATGCTTTTTAGTGTTGTTTAGTGTTGTCTAGTGTTGTTTAATGCTGCTTAGTGTTGTTTAGTGTTGTTTAATGCTTTTTAGTGTTGTTTAGTGTTGTTTAGTGTTGTTTAATGCTGCTTAGTGTTGTTTAGTGTTGTTTAATGCTGCTGAGTGTTTAGTGTTGTTTAATGCTTTTTAGTGTTGTTTAGTGTTGTTTAATGCTGCTGAGTGTTTAGTGTTGTTTAGTGTTGTTTAATGCTTTTTAGTGTTGTTTAGTGTTGTTTAATGCTTTTTAGTGTTGTTTAATGCTGCTTAGTGTTGTTTAGTGTTGTTTAATGCTTTTTAGTGTTGTTTAGTGTTGTTTAATGCTTTTTAGTGTTGTTTAGTGTTGTTTAATGCTGCTTAGTGTTGTTTAGTGTTGTTTAATGCTTTTTAGTGTTGTTTAGTGTTGTTTAATGCTGCTTAGTGTTGTTTAGTGTTGTTTAATGCTTTTTAGTGTTGTTTAGTGTTGTTTAGTGTTGTATAATGCTTTTTAGTGTTGTTTAGTGTTGTTTAATGCTTTTTAGTGTTGTTTAATGCTGCTTAGTGTTGTTTAGTGTTGTTTAATGCTTTTTAGTGTTGTTTAGTGTTGTTTAGTGTTGTATAATGCTTTTTAGTGTTGTTTAGTGTTGTTTAGTGTTGTTTAATGCTGCTTAGTGTTGTTTAGTGTTGTTTAGTGTTGTTTAATGCTGCTTAGTGTTGTTTAATGCTGCTTAGTGTTGTTAAGTGTTGTTTAATGCTTCTTAGTGTTGTTTAGTGTTGTTTAGTGTTGTTTAATGCTGCTTAGTGTTGTTTAGTGTTGTTTAATGCTTTTTAGTGTTGTTTAGTGTTGTTTAGTGTTGTTTAATGCTGCTTAGTGTTGTTTAGTGTTGTTTAATGCTGCTGAGTGTTTAGTGTTGTTTAGTGTTGTTTAATGCTTTTTAGTGTTGTTTAGTGTTGTTTAGTGTTGTTCAATGCTGCTTAGTGTTGTTTAGTGTTGTTTAATGCTTTTTAGTGTTGTTTAGTGTTGTTTAATGCTTTTTGGTGTTGTTTAGTGTTGTTTAATGCTGCTTAGTGTTGTTTAGTGTTGTTTAATGCTTTTTAGTGTTGTTTAGTGTTGTTTAATGCTTTTTAGTGTTGTTTAGTGTTGTTTAATGCTTTTTAGTGTTGTTTAATGCTTTTTAGTTTTGTTTAGTGTTGTTTAATGCTTTTTAGTGTTGTTTAGTGTTGTTTAATGCTTTTTAGTGTTGTTTAATGCTTTTTAGTTTTGTTTAGTGTTGTTTAATGCTTTTTAGTGTTGTTTAGTGTTGTTTAATGCTTTTTAGTGTTGTTTAATGCTTTTTAGTGTTGTTTAGTGTTGTTTAATGCTTTTTAGTGTTGTTTAGTGTTGTTTAATGTTGTTTAGTGTTGTTTAATGCTTTTTAGTGTTGTTAAGTGTTGTTTAATGCTTTTTAGTGTTTTTTAATGCTTTTTAGTGTTGTTTAGTGTTGTTTAATGCTTTTTAGTGTTGTTTAATGCTTTTTAGTGTTGTTTAGTGTTGTTTAATGCTTTTTAGTGTTGTTTAGTGTTGTTTAATGCTGCTTAGTGTTGTTTAGTGTTGTTTAATGCTTTTTAGTGTTGTTTAGTGTTGTTTAGTGTTGTTTAATGCTGCTTAGTGTTGTTTAGTGTTGTTTAGTGTTGTTTAATGCTGCTTAGTGTTGTTTAATGCTGCTTAGTGTTGTTAAGTGTTGTTTAATGCTTCTTAGTGTTGTTTAGTGTTGTTTAGTGTTGTTTAATGCTGCTTAGTGTTGTTTAGTGTTGTTTAATGCTTTTTAGTGTTGTTTAGTGTTGTTTAGTGTTGTATAATGCTTTTTAGTGTTGTTTAGTGTTGTTTAATGCTTTTTAGTGTTGTTTAATGCTGCTTAGTGTTGTTTAGTGTTGTTTAATGCTTTTTAGTGTTGTTTAGTGTTGTTTAGTGTTGTATAATGCTGCTTAGTGTTGTTTAGTGTTGTTTAGTGTTGTTTAATGCTGCTTAGTGTTGTTTAGTGTTGTTTAGTGTTGTTTAATGCTGCTTAGTGTTGTTTAATGCTGCTTAGTGTTGTTAAGTGTTGTTTAATGCTTCTTAGTGTTGTTTAGTGTTGTTTAGTGTTGTTTAATGCTGCTTAGTGTTGTTTAGTGTTGTTTAATGCTTTTTAGTGTTGTTTAGTGTTGTTTAGTGTTGTTTAATGCTGCTTAGTGTTGTTTAGTGTTGTTTAATGCTGCTGAGTGTTTAGTGTTGTTTAGTGTTGTTTAATGCTTTTTAGTGTTGTTTAGTGTTGTTTAGTGTTGTTCAATGCTGCTTAGTGTTGTTTAGTGTTGTTTAGTGTTGTTTAATGCTTTTTAGTGTTGTTTAGTGTTGTTTAATGCTTTTTGGTGTTGTTTAGTGTTGTTTAATGCTGCTTAGTGTTGTTTAGTGTTGTTTAATGCTTTTTAGTGTTGTTTAGTGTTGTTTAATGCTTTTTAGTGTTGTTTAGTGTTGTTTAATGCTTTTTAGTGTTGTTTAATGCTTTTTAGTTTTGTTTAGTGTTGTTTAATGCTTTTTAGTGTTGTTTAGTGTTGTTTAATGCTTTTTAGTGTTGTTTAATGCTTTTTAGTTTTGTTTAGTGTTGTTTAATGCTTTTTAGTGTTGTTTAGTGTTGTTTAATGCTTTTTAGTGTTGTTTAGTGTTGTTTAATGCTTTTTAGTGTTGTTTAGTGTTGTTTAATGTTGTTTAGTGTTGTTTAATGCTTTTTAGTGTTGTTAAGTGTTGTTTAATGCTTTTTAGTGTTGTTTAATGCTTTTTAGTGTTGTTTAGTGTTGTTTAATGCTTTTTAGTGTTGTTTAGTGTTGGTTAATGTTGTTTAGTGTTGTTTAGTGCTTTTTTGTGTTGTTTAGTGTTGTTTAATGCTTTTTAGTGTTGTTTAGTGCTTTTTTGTGTTGTTTAGTGTTGTTTAATGCTTTTTAGTGTTGTTTAGTGTTGTATAATGCTTTTTTGTGTTGTTTAGTGTTGTTTAGTGTTGTTTAATGCTTTTTAGTGTTGTTTAGTGTTGTTTAATGCTGCTTAGTGTTGGTAATTTCATTTAGTGTGTTTCTCCTGCTGTAGGTCAGTAGCATGTTAGCATGTTAGCACTGGGACACCAAGTGTGAAGATGTGTACAGTTTATCAGAAGAGAATCATTTAGCTACGTCTCACACACTCCACTTAAGAGTTTTGCAGCTTAATCTGAAGCGTCTCCATGGCGATGAACCTCCCGCTGTGACTCTGCGCTTTTTTTCTGCAGTGTGTTTTTCAGGAAACACTGCCCCACTCATTTCCTCAGAGCGTCCGCTCAGAGCCACGCATTCGGTTACACACTTACACTTTCATGGGTTTATTCAGTAAGATACGATCAGGCCTTTAGATTACACACATGCACAATAACTATATTTATTTGCCACAATGTTTTGAAATTTTATTAGTATAATTATGGCATTGAGCTTCAGAAGGAGCACTTTTAGATGGAAACTGTGATGTGATTGGTTACAGGGGCACTGGGAACCGGAACTGTGTTGTGATTAAATATGGATTTTTAATTGAGCCTCACGTGATTATACAGTGATTCATGAATCATTTTAAATGAGTTGATAAATTTTTTTTGTGAGCATGAAGTAATATTTTTGTCTCTGAAACATTAAACGTACACAGTGGTAATCAATATAAACAATTTATAAACTCACTTAAACACATCATGTCACCGAAACGAATCAGTGAATCTCAAAAATCAACCTTTACAGCTTTCCATGTCTCAAACCACATACTTGAGTGAGACCCCACAATGCATTGCAACAGCTCACTATCTGAACCATGTATAGAATACCCATAATGCTCTGCAGTGTGCAGGGAACAGGAAGTGGTAAACCAGGTCAGCAATTTAGACAGGAAGTAGCACCATGACTGATAGGCCTGTTTATTTTTTTTTGCCTAACCTTTTAAATTGTAAATGCCCCTGATATTGTGGTCAGTTTAAAACACAGAGTAAACAAAAACAGGAAGTCAGGTCGTAGATTCACATCACACTGTAGTTCTGAGTAAACAGATGAGCCACGCATTAACACACCATTTCACACAACATACTTTCAGTTTTACTTTTTGTTTAAACAAAGCTTGTTTAGCCTATTAGTGCGCACACATACACATGCACACATACAAGACCAACCATACAGTACAAGCCCCATCTCTCTTTCGTATAAAAACAGACTTTTAACCTCATCTCATTTCTAATCCCTGTTCCCTAATCACTGACCCATATTACCATATTACTTAACCCCTTATTCTCAAACCTAATCCCTATTCCCTCCTCACAAGTCTCGAATCCCTATCCCCTACTCCCAATCTCTAACCCCTATCCCATACTCCTGCGACTCTAATCCCTATTCCCTCCTCACAAGTCTCTAATCGCTATCCCATACTCCAGAGTGTCTAATCTTTATCCCCTACTCTTAAATCTCTATTCGCTATTCCCTACTTCCAGGTCTTTAATCCCTGTCCCATACTCTCATGTTTTTAATCTTTATTCCGTACTGCCAAGTCTCTAATCCCTATCCCTGACTCCACGAATATTTAATTCATATCTCCTTCTCCCAAATCTCTAATCTCTATCTCCTAGTTTTAAGTCTCTAATCCTTATCCCATACTCCTGAGTCTCTAATCTCTATTCCCTACTTCCAAATCTCTAATCCCTATCCCCCACTCCCAAGTATCCAATCCCTATCCCATACTCTCATGTCTCTAATCCCTATCCACTATTCCCTACTCCCAAATCTCTAATTCCTATCCCATACTCCCAAATCTCTTATCCATATCCCATACTCCCATGTCTCTAATCCCTATCCCATACTTTAATATCTCTAGTTCCTATCCCATACTCCCTTGTCTCTAATCCATATCCCATACTCCCAAATCACTAATCTCAATCTCTTATGCCAGACTCCTTGTCCCTTAGTTCCTTTTCTTTCATCTTTATATAAAATGTAAATATCATATTTACCAGTTTTTGTTTTATTTTCTTTATTATCCTTTAAACTGTGTCAGGGAAATGTTTATGGTACTGTTGTAGTTGGATGTTTTAGTTAGATTATGATACACTATGTTGGTTGATTGAGAGCTGCGCTGTGTTGGTTGATTGAGATCTGATTATGATTAAACAGTTTTCTACATTTACAGTCAGCTCCTAAAAACCGACTAACGATGTAACACTTTCTTGTCTAAGCTGTTTCAGCTTGTAATAAATGGACTTGGTTTGTGGTTTTGTGGTTGATGGTTGTTTAATTTGTTCCCGTGTATAATAACATATTTGTGCTTGTGTGTGTGTGTCTGTGTGTGTGTGTGTGTGTGTACAGGCTGGTGTAAGCATGTGCTCTTAGACTCATTGCAGGCTTTACACTGTAACTTATTATCTTCTTAAGACAGTTTCAGTTCATTTATTATCCGGCTGAAGATTAAAATCAAAGTACAGTGCTAATTATCCTTTCATTCCTTCCGTTAAAACTTTCTTTCTGTTGTTATTTATGTGTAAAATGTAAAACCTACATATAAAAGACAGTGTTAAAAACTCTTTAATCTTTTAAAAATATAGTCTTTATTTTATTGCTAAATTTGTAACATATAGCTTCTAAAACCTTAATAAATATATATTTTTAAATGTTTATTAAAACCTCACTTAGACTTATGCCCTTTATTTTAGCATAAAATAATTTAAAACATGTCTATCACATGCTGAATATAAATGAGTTATTTTCTAAAGTGTATTTTGTCGTTTCTGAGACTTTGACAGCTATATTGCAGTAAATTTTATCAAAATAATTTTTTTTTGTGGGGAGGGGGGGGGGGGACCAATTTTCTCCCCAATATTAGTCGTAGCCAACTCCTCCCCGTCACTAGGGGGCTCCCACATTACGGCTGCTACTACCACTCAGCCGGGAGGGCGAAGACTATCACGTGTTTCCTCCGAACCGCGTGACATCAGCCGACCACATCTTTTCGAACTGCTCGCTCACGCACCGTTAGGGGCGGAGTAACACACTCGGAGGAAAGCGCTAGCCGCTCCCTCCGCGTGCGCGAGCTCACAGACGCCCCTGATTGGCTGTAGAGCCGTGATTAATGTGGGAGCGCTAAGTACCTATCATCCCTCCCCCCTGAGAGAGCTCGGCCAATCAGCTCTCTCTAGACCTCCAGCTGCGAGAGGTTACAGCATCACCCGGGGTTCGAACCTGCGATCTCCGGATGATAGGGCGAGCGGTTTACCACTGCGCCACTCGGAGGCCAAAATAAAAAAATGTATTTAAGAAAAATATATTTTTATTTTTGTCCTTGTTGCTGATTTCGGTTTAATAATTAAAATTAGTAACCTATAATTGCCTTTTATTGGTGTTTTTCCCAGCTCATTTTAAAAATGTAGTTTCCAGTTTCCCAGCTTGTTTAAGGTTTGATGTTAATCCAAGTTGTTCTGTGGTGTAATGAGTATTTCCACTAGGGGCGCTACCACCAGCCTTATAGATACAAAATTATTATTGGTTATTGGTTTTGTAACAAAAGTTATCGGATCAACTCCACCAGTACACTTTCTGTAACTCTTCAATGTTTATTTGTTTTTTTTGTTTTGTTTTTTCTTTCTGTTTCAGATGAAGCTCGCTCTAAGAAGTGTGGTATACTGGTGCACTGCCTGGCGGGGATTAGTCGCTCGGTCACGGTGACTGTGGCGTATTTAATGCAGAAACTCAACCTGAGTCTAAACGATGCTTACGACTTTGTCAAGCGCAAAAAGTCCAACATCTCGCCCAACTTTAACTTCATGGGGCAGCTGCTGGACTTCGAGCGGACGCTGGGTTTAAACAGCCCGACCTGCGACAACCGGTCGCCCAAGGATCAGATGTTTTTCACCACACCCACCAATCACAACGTTTTCCAGCTTGATACGCTCGAGTCAACGTGAAAACACGCCAAAATGAACATTTTTGCCTATATTAAAAAGTTCAAAACGCAATTCGGGCAGTGTCGTGTTGTGAAAATTGCCCGGAAAACTGATTGTGAAAGCAGAACCACAGAAACACAGTTTCAGCCTCACGGCAGCTTTTCTCGCCTTTCTGAAATGGACTGTTCTCTTTTTTTTTTTTTTTTTTAATAAAGAGGAAACAAAAGACCAAATGAAAGCAGACACATAACAACATAAACTGATTCATCATCAAGTTTTTACAACAAATACAAACTTCCTGTCCTTATGGGTGCCAATCTGGAATTTTTACATTTCTAATTACTTATGTGTAGGGTTTGGGATTTAAAAACAGAAAAAAGGAAAAACCTACACAAAACAAAATGCCATACATGTCGACCAACAGCTACACTTTTTAAAGAACTCTTGATTGTATCTGACCAACAATAACAATGTTTTTTTTTTGTTCATAAGAATTTTTTTTTGTTTGTTTTGACCTAATGCGCTTTGCACAAAGGAAGCCTTTTACTCTTTTGGCACTTGAATCTGGTACACAGAGAAAAAGAGACATTTCGAGGTTTTCAAGGTTGTTAACAATTGGCTCTTAACGAACTTCCTCACTTTCTTCCTAATTATGAACGTGTTAATTTCTTTACTATCTCACGCCTTGCCTTGCCTCTCGTTAACATACAGTATCAGAACCTGATGTATTTGAGCGTGTGCTGCTTCAAGTGAGATCTTTAACCGAAGCGACATTGCTGGTAAACGAGTGTTTAGGATCGTTTTTTTAACTACTCTGGTCGCTCCTGCATTCACAGGCGGGCAGAAAGTGTGTAGCGAGGGTGTTTCAGCACGAAGAAACATTTGATCGGAGTCAAAGGAACATGTACAAGTTTGCAGGATTACTTTAACCGGCCTTATATAATCTTTTTTAATTCTTTCTTATTCTGACTGTTCAGTACTTATTTGTATCACACTTAAAAAAATCGTCATAGACTTGTTAAAATATAAGTGTTCATTTTTAAAGGAATCAATATGTAGTAATAATGACAGCTAATGGTCTCTAACGGGTCAGTCGAGGTTGTATTTATTACTCCTGCAATATCATCCAAACCAATTTTGCAGTATTTTATACAGCTGAAAAGAAAATGCCTCGGGTTTTTAATTCCTGTTTTGTACAAGTATTTCGCAATTTCTCGCTACAACGTACCGCCAGTTTTTCAATCCTGCTTTGGAACTGAGGGAACTTTTCATCCCGAAGACCCTGGCATGTGCTGATAATTGATTTTGTGATATTTTACATTATTTAAACATGTTTTGTTATCTCAGATACACCCACAAACAGATTTCTATTACACATAAAATGCAAATTCCATAATTCTGTTTAAAAACGAAAAGAGTGCTCCGTAAGTGGAATATGAGCCTGAAAAAGTTAACATTTTAAAGGTTTTTTTTTTGAGTAAATTTCAACGATGTTCATGAAAAGTTATTAAATTACTACGGTAACACAAAACATTAGCGGCAGACCTCGTTAGCTTATTATGAGTTAACCTTCTTTTTGCTAACAAGAAAGTATAATGATATTGTAATATGAAAATTCACTGAAGTATCAGCATATGACCCGACGTATTCACAAATGATCATTACCAAATACTCACTAATAACTGATGTGTTTGTTTTGTTGTTATACGACTGCATCTGGTTCTGCTTGTAAACCCCACAAATCTCAGTCAGTCTTGTGCTCTAATATTCCTGTGGCCTTTCTGATGTATTTGAATGTATATATATATATATATATATATATATATATATATATATATAAATCTATATTTTATGCAGATATGCAACTGTCTCCTCCTGAATAATTAACGAGGATGACCAATTCTCAAGCTTGAAACGACTTTTTATCTGTTAGGAAGTTTAGCGGCCGATAACAATAAGAAAAAATGAGGTTAGGTTGAAGACTCGAGAAAGGACGGAGTGGCAATTTATTATTTATTTTTTTAAAACCGGTGTGATTCCTCGCCCAAAACATACATGCAGCTCATAAACACCGTGGGATTAAAAACAGTCAGTAATGGCGTCACCCATGGACCATTGTAATTATCCTAAAATAATCGAGAGAAAAAGCCATAACTAGAAACAAAATGAAAACTATCAAATGATGCAAATTACAATAGCGTTAATTATTATCAGTATTAGCACACACTCAGCTTTCTTTAGCACAATGCAAAATTTCCAAAGAGTCCTTAAAAAATAACTTTGCCTTTTACTAGTAAAATCATCTTAAATAGCTTTAAATGCAAACTAGCTTTGTGTGTAAACATGCTAACATACTTAAAACAATTCTAATACACACACACAACACCTCAAGTTCAACTTTTATAAACACCTCTAATGTTTACTGTACTGCTACATAACATATACACCAACTAGCATATGGTAAGGATGCTAACACACAAACTAGTACTTTATACACTTTAACGCTTCAGCCTGCTTAAGGTTGCACATCAATCACCATTACGAAAAAATGCCAACACTCCAGCTAACATTGAATTATATGTAGAATGTTTTACCTGTTCGATGTTATCTTACAGCTAATTCTTGTGCCAGAAGGCATGCTAACACCAAAATCAAAACTAGCACTAAAAGTAAAAATGTAAATAACCTTAAAGAAATTTAGCCACCAGCGTGTCTTTGCTAACATTTGGCATAAAAAACGAATTCTAGTGTATGATTATTTATTAAAGTAAACGAGAATCGCACCAGTTTATCATACACCGCTAAGCCTCACCCAGCTCGAGTCTTTTGCCAGCATAGGGATAGAAACTGATTCCTGTACGAATTTAGTGTTTATTGTTGAATTATTTAAATCTAAATCCTTGATTTCAAGCTGCTTGTTTGTGGAGAAATGTTCGCGTCTCTGTAAAAGTAAATGAAATATTTTTCATCTGTATTTTCGCCAGAAGCATTGCAGAAGCTTCGATTTCTGCATAACTTTTATTGTAGCTACAAAAAAACAAAAAAACAAAACAAAAGTGAGGCGGCTAGGAGTTCGGAGAGAGGAACAGAAAATGAGTAAATAACAAAGGTGTGTATCTTACCTCACTGAGGACTTTTTCAGGGATTTTTTGACAATGCGTCTGCGTCGTGTTACAGCTTCATTATACCTGACGATTAGCTGTTTTATATGTGCTGTATAATTTTTTTTTAAAGATGCAATCTATATAATGTGTATAAAGTGGGGCTCGGTAACGGGGCAGTTTAAATTTTCCTTGTTCTGATTTATGAAGGATTTGAAATTGTCCGTATGTGTTGTACAGTTGTATGGAAACCAACACAAGACATGTTTATACAGCAAATAAATATTGACTTATTTTTTTGGTTAACCTCGTCCGCTTTGTTTCTCTGTTTCTCTTTGTTTCTCTAGTGAAGAAACACATCATGTATTAACATTAAAGGAAAATTTATGTACGCTGCATGTCCTCGTACCCAGGAAAAATGGACGGGTCTTATGGTGCACTGTTATCTGTTTACACACTGCTTTTTTTAATTACACTGTAAAATAGTTTACTGTTAGCTAGCTTACTACTGAGCTCGCTACTGCTATAGTTTTTTGAGAATCATAACGAAATCTTTCGTTAAAATTAAAAATTCATATTGAATAGGAATATTTATAAAATTGTGATGCTAACAGAATTACAATACAAATGAATTCAGCAGCAGTATTGTGATAATATCGTATTGTTTAGTTCCTTTACTTATGTCCTATTGTGTTGTATGAACCGTTAACATTGCTTTGAGCGCGCGCTCCTCCTGCTTGAGCTTCCTGAGGCTTTGTGGTTGGTTTTGAGATACAGATGGTTTCTGAAGTGTGTGATCGCACCACATCCGACTACTCGCGCTGATCTGTTTCCTTTTTTCTCGCCCACGTTTGTGCTTTCTTGTGGAGGAATTCGGCACTGAACACACACACACGCACACACACGCACACACACACACGCACACACACACGCACAGACACACACACACACACACACACACACTGATTTCATCAGGATGAACATCCTGCACAGCTCAGTTTATTTATGTTTATTTTAATCTCTCTCTCTCTCATTAACACATCTTTCATTCACATAAATAATAATAAAGTCATGTTTGATTAAAAGAATGTAAAAATAAAAGTTTGTAGAAGTAGAGTTCATCCTGAGACAGATGTAACATTTAATTGACAATTAAGTATGAATTTAACCGGACTGGAGGGGCTGCAGATCAGAGCCCATCATTTAAGCCAAAGAGTTGTTTACCGTAGAGTTGTTTAGGGTGTGTGACCAGGTGATAAAGATGTCTAGTACTATGATCATAATCATTAGAGTTCAGATTTGTCATTTATTATGTCTTGAATCACTTACATTTATTTTGTTCATGGTGGTTCATTCAGGGAAATGAATTTGTATTACTCCTGTACACACACACACACACACATTGTATTGAAGCAGATGTTATTATGAGAACAGTTTGGATATACTGCATTGTCAGATACCTCGGCTCTTCACAGGAAACTCCTGCTCTACTTTAATCTAATGTTAAAACAAACACACATACACTATTTAATTATAATACACAAAAGTGTCCCCTATCTCTCTCTCTCTCTCTCTCTCTCAGTCTGTGTGTGTGTGTGTGAGAGACAGGGGACTTGGATTGCGTCCCTGTCTCTGACTCACATTTGCACACTGTGCTTTTTTCTTTTCTATGTGACACTTCTGTCTATTTTCAGATGTGTGGAACACACAGACGTGAGGGCGCAGAGAAATTGTGTGCATGTGGTTGATTTGTGAAGGAGAGAGAGAGAGAGAGAGAGAAAAAAGAATTGAAAACTTCCTTCCCTGGAAATGACCTCAAAGCTCCTCTCATCCTTATATACACCCTAATAAACCAGGATCTACGGTATGAATATGTCTGAATATGCACATTAGCAGAAACACCCATCCCATAAAGTGCTTGCTAAATGTTAACCATGTGCTTGTGAACTAACTCACTTTGTTCAGAAGCGGACTTGAATGATAGTGATAATTAAACATGAGCTAATTATTTGCATATCAGCCGTGATTGGTCAGATGCTGTGCAATCGACCAGTTGAGGCAGTTTAGATTTTTGACTTATTAAAGGGAGTGGTCTGAGGGCGGAGCATCTACATCAGAGCAAATTCGATTTTTTTTATATTATTGTGTGGATTTAATTAAGTTTAAGACTTCTTGAATTATTTTCACAATACCATTTATGGAGGAAAAATATTAATGCTATGTGTGTGTGCGTTTTGTTGTACTGTCACTTTAAGATAACAGTGAAATATGGTGAGGTTATTTCAGGGCGTTTGTTGTTCTTCTCTAACGTTTCTCCCAGCTCATGTATAAACCTGACGTGGCCGAGTGAACCAACGCCCTGAAACATGATAACACCAGCAAGGTAAGACACACACACACACACACACACACACTCAGCAGTGTGTTCTCATCTTGCAGCTCTCAGCCAGGGCATGATGGTGATCTGGTTGATTAATGCTGAGATGAGATCAGTCAGAGTCCAGAGCTCCGAGCTTGTCTCTGCTCCTGTGGTGATGTTTTTTCTCACACTGCACATCAGATCAGTTGAAGCCCAGGGCTTCATGATCAAAGTGCATTTTCGATTCTCATTTTTGCCACAACAGGAAGCACAATGACATCACCGAGTGTCACTTCCTTGATTAATCTAAATAAAGGACAGGAACACAAACTAAACCACTTCACAGTCTACAAACAGATTTAACAGAATCATAATCACTCACAACAGACATACACTACTGTGCAAAAGTCCTGACCCCCATTGCTTCATAATAAATAAAATAAATGTTTTACTGCGACAAGCTGCGGATTGCCTAAAGATACTGTACAATTGAAAAATTGGTTGTTTATGTAAAAACCTCAGCAGCAACCTCAGTTCCCCTCTCGTCTGTTTCAACCAGTGTTTCTCACTGGCCTTAAGTTCGATTCATAGGTCACTGTGTGGCTTAACAAACAAAAACAGTCCTCTAAAACTCCGCAGGTACAGTAATGTACATGGACTGGACTAAAAATGAGAGACAGAACGTCCTTCAGGAAGCCTGGATGAGATGAGGGGATGGGGGGGGGGTCAAGACTTTTTCACAGAACTGTATTACAGTATAATCTGGTCTCCGAGTCTAAAAGAACGAAGTACAAATAATAAAATTAAACTCTTGATCATTTAATAAAGGTGAAATATTTCCGTGTTCTACTGTATGTAGTGAAAAATAAGCGGATTAGTGGGTTAGGGTTGTGATAGAGAGAGTTCAGTCTGAGAAACAGAGGGGTGTCGGGATTACTCGGGAAAATAGTGAGAGTGACAAAAGCTTTAAGGATTAAATACATAAATCATTTTAGATGTATTGAACATTTTTCTCATGCACTTCAAAATGTCTGTGAATGTGTTTCACAATGTTCATCTCTCCATTATTATTTTAAACGAGGAGAAAAAAAGATTAAATTAAGATCTTTTATAAGCAGTGATGTAAAAACTGTAGTAGATATATAGATCAGCACTTTAGCCTCTCTCTCTCTCTCTCTCTCTCTTTGTGTGTGTGCGAAGTCTCAGCTCCTCTGTGTATCCGGTGGTAAGTTAAAATTTAACGTTGAACAGGTGATTGCAAATCTGTCCTTCTTTGACCTATACACACACACACACACACACACACAGATTATTTTTTTATCTGTGGAACGTCACATTACGCCATAACACCCAAATTAATATATAAAATGTACACAGCGAGATTTGTGCAGTGCTATCTATCTATCTATCTATCTATCTATCTATCTATCTATCTATCTATCATTGTCTAAGAGGTCTAACTGAACTAAACCCACAACCTAATCTCTTCTGTCTGAAGCGCTGTGTGGAGCATTAGGGGTATATAGGTATTCACACACACCCTTAACCAGAGCCGCTTGGTTCTAGAAGAGCTTTAGAGTTTTGATCAGAAACACATCCTCATGCTGGAGAACTCAAGCAGCTACTCAGAGCTCCATCCAGAACATTTAGGCAAAACCAGTCACTGGTATTTTATATACTTTAATTAAACATTGTTTAAACACATACATTTGGCACTCACTTATTATTATGAAGTGTCATTACCAACTAACGGTGCCAACAATTAAATTGCTAATAGTAGCTAACAGTGCTTAGAATGATATCAGCACTGGAAACATTGTTAGGAGCAGGACTACACCAAGAGCGTAACATAACACAGTAACAATACTATTATTAGCAGTAGCCTTAGTAACATCAGCATTACCTTTACATCGCTAATCATCGCTAATGATACAACTAGCAACTGCCTTCATTCTTACTAATACTAGTAATGCTACCGTTACCAATAGTGTAGTTAATATTGTCGCTAATGTTACTGTTACAGATTGTACAAATCATTTTGGTAAAATATTTCTGTGTTCTACTGTATGTAGTGAAAAATAAGCGGATTAGTGGGTAAGGGTTGTGATACAGAGAGTTCAGTCAGGAGAAACAGAGGGGTGTCGGGATTACTCGGGAAAATAGTGAGAGTGATAAAAGCTTTAAGGATTAAATACATAAATCATTTTAAAACTGACCATGATTCTAATAATACTAAAAGTCACATTAGTATCAATAGCATTAATAATGACAGCATTACAGTATACACAGTACATGATGGCAAGATAATTAAATATAGCATTAGTAACTTTACTAACAGTAGTAACATTGGAGACATTACTTTCAATAAAAGCAGTAGCATCACTAACAGTACTCACTTTAGAAACAGTTTTTAACAATTTTAACATTTTACTCTAGAAACTATAGCAGTAAAATTAGCATCCAGAGGTAAGAGTTACATCAACAGCATGTTAATGTTACCAACGTTACTAATGTAAATGTTAATCGTGACATTACAAACAGCATAAAATTACTAATAACGTTAGAATCACTTACATTGCTGGGAATAACATTAATTGCACTGCTAGTTATGGATATTAGAAATGTTAATATTTAACACAGAAATCTTGTTATAAGCAACATTAAAATAGCTAACAGTAACGTTAGTAACCTTAGAAACACTAGTAAGAACACTAACAGTAACATCACTAGCAATAACCTTAGAGTAAATATTCCAAACAATTAGATCCCATGTCCACAGCAAACCGATTTTTAAGTGGAATTCAGATGAACTTTAAACAACACTGGTGATTTTCCACATTATAAGTGTTAGAGGGTGGATGTAACGGTCTGGCACATGGACAGTACACACGGGAGACAGATGTCAACTCTCAACAACAGTTCTTTAATGATAGCTTTGGTTTTGCAGTTTTTTGCGAACAAGCTTTGTGTAATGCAAGCACCGGCTTTACAGCCGTCTCGATGAAGGTCATGGTCGTTTGGGTCGATCATCGGCAGGCACGGTGCCCTCGGAGGCGCACAGGCTCCGGAGACCACCTGCACTGAGTGGCCCGCCGTCACAGTGGGTTAAAATGTGGTAGAGGGAAACCGGTTGGCCACACACCATTACTAACATTCCTAAAAAATGCCTTAATAACTTCCTTAGCATCTACTATTCTTCACAGTTTTAAATAGACATGTAATGGGAGATTCAAATTTGTGATAATAAGGATGGCCTGAAAGGAAGGCCTGAAGTGCAGTGTGTGTTTGTGTTTTCATCTGGAGCATTTACTCCCCATCCTCCCCCAGGCGTGAACTCAGGAGCCCTCTGGTTGTTAGATTTCACTACACTTGCAGCTTTTTCCTGAGGTCTGCATTAATTTCAACTGTAATAATGCTCAGGTCACTGAACTTTAGACTTTCCATACTTGTACAGCAGTGTGTGTGTCTGTGTGTGTGTGTTCTTTAAAGGACTTTGAGCACATCAATAGTGCAGCTCTGAGCTCTAAGTGACTGTGCATAAGTCTGTGTGTGTATTATTCCTTTCCCTTCTGACTCTGTTTAAACTTTAATCCCACATTTTGCTTTTGTAAACGGTTTTAATAAATAACATTAGTTAATGTATTTTTTTTGTTCATAACACATTTAACAATAAGGTGTCAAATGTTTCTATTGAAATCTCACTAAAGCAATTTTGAAAAATTTGCTGTGTTCATTAACATTACTAAATATAACAGAAAAAACAGTAACATTAGTCAGCATTAACACATCACTAATAGAAACACTGTTAATATTAGTAAGATGATTAAGAGTTAACATTCAATTAAATTTTATTAGTATAGCGCTTTTATTATTTTATAGCGTCATTGTCGCAAAGAAGCTTTACACAATCAAATGAAAATTATGGAAGTTTGTATGAAATGTGAATGAGCAACCGGGTGGCGGGGGGGGGGGTTAAGGTGATTGAGTAATTTGACAGGACAGATCGGAGATTACAGGCACAGACAGAGACACGGTGTGGGAAGGCTGAGGTAGCTTTAATAACATTGCTAACAGTAACATGTCCAATAGTAGCTTTAATAACATTACTAACAGTAATATTAGTAACATTACCAACCGTAGCTTTACTAACATTATCAATAGAGGTTTTAATAACATTACTAACAATAACATAAATAACAGTAATATTAGTAACATTACTAACAGTAGCTTTACTAACATTATCAATAGAGGTTTTAATAACATTACTAACAGTAACATAAATAACAGTAATATTAGTAACATTACTAACAGTAGCTTTATTAACATTAGAAACTGTAATAGTGTTACCATTATCAACAGTTGCTTTAATAATATTACTAACAGTAATATTAGTAACATTAATAACAGTAGCTTCCATACCCTCACTAACATTAGTAATCTTAACAATGTAGGAATACAACATTGAAAATGTACCAAATATAAACAGGTAGCTTTGTCACAAGGTCCCCATGTAGGCTAATTGTTAAAATGATCCTAATCAGTGGTTATCCTAATAAAATACCCTGATATCATACACTCCTGCCCCTGGTGCATTCTAGGTCGTGCCTTTACCCAGCTCTATTTTCCTGAGCTACCTGGCTGTACGTTAGTGTGATTTGCGATGTGATTTGTCTAGGTTTATTTTATCCCTTTCACTCTGTCCTGAGTGTTTATTTCTGACACCTGGTTATGAAACAGTTAATTTCTTCTACATGTGGACTTTGGTGTTATGACAAAGGAAGGAAATGTGGCATGTCTTTGCTGTGTTAGGCAGAAAGTAGTTGTTAATCTGCTGTGAGTGTCACAGATAAAGGAAGAGTCAAGGCTACGTCTTATGCTGACATCCTTCCTCCTCCTGCACATCACCACCACCTCCTTCATCAGCATTTCCTTCTTAAGCGCACAAGTGCTGCCATTCTGCTGTCAGGCTCAGAATATTCTTTTGTGATGTAAAGTGAAATCTTAGGATGAGGGTTATTTATAAATTAGAATTTTACAATATAAATGATTTAAATCCAGAATGATGTTTTGCTCCTGAGCTTCCGAATTCCTTCATCAGTCAGAGGTTAGTAAACGTATTTTTATAGAGGTGTTTGTATTAGAGAAGGCGATGTCCGATGCAGTAATATGCATCTTGTATTTACATCTGCATTTTTTATTTACTCGGACTGTCTTTGTGCAATATAAAAATGTATTTGATGATTTAATTGTGACAATTTTTTTTAACAGGAAAGATCAAAGCACTGTATTAAATATACTGTATACATTACCTTTTGATACATACTAATATTTATTCCATTTATATAAACATTAATTTCACACATATGTTGCTCAATAGAAAATAAAACAGAGGCAGATCCAACACCGCTCAACTTTTCCCTTTTAGCTCACCTGATGTCATTAGTCTATCAGAACCAGCTCAGAACAATCTTTACTCTAAAGTAGGAAATATTCTCTGCATTGAGCATCATCAGCTCTGATTTATAAAGAAGTATTTAGTAGTCCTGTATTGAGTGTAAACACCAAGCCTCCAAGTCAGAGGCCTCAGTCAAAGCATTTGCTTTAATTTATACTTTTAAAGTTTTTGCCTTTAGGTCCAGACTTTTGGGCCGCTAACAGTTTTTAATCACTTACTCACTCACTCATTGACTCATTTAATCAATGTTTACTTCACATATTAGTACTTATTTCACATAAATCAGTGTTTAATCAATTAACCAATCAATCACTGTTCATTCCATATATATGGCTTGCTTATCGTGGACCCCTTAGGAAGGATCAAACAACAACAATTTATACATATTTTTACACATTTTAAACTAATTTTACTATATACAGTACTGTATATCACACACAAATGTTAAATTATTTGTACTCAATACAATTGTGACTGCAGAGAGTGTTTAGCAAACTCCTTTTCTGCACTACATCTACATACATAGGCTACATCTATTGTATTTACTGTATACTATTATGCGATCCTGCACTATCCCACTCTGTGCCACAGTACACTATGCCATCCTACACTGTACTGTACCACACCATACCATACCATACCAAGCTAAAGTTGCACTGCTAAATTATTCTTGCTATCTTTTCATTTCCTATTACACTGAGCCTCTCTTTTCTATTATATTACATGTATACACTTATATTTCATCATATTACACTGATCAATATCAATAAAAATATGTTATATAGGTATGTTCATATAACAGATACATGTATCATAGCATACTATCTGTACTGTACCACACTATACTACTATACACTATATACTGTATTATAACATACCATACTATACCATACTATACCATGCCATGCATCATAATAGATCTCAGCTTTAGAGGGTGATGGACTAAAACTAATAGTACTGCTGTGTTACACTTGCCCTCCCTAACACACTGTGTGAATTTGGTGAAGATCTGAGAAGGCCAATTTTTTTTCAAAATGAATAGTAAGGTTTATTATTATTATTATTATTATTATTATTATTATTATTATTATTTGTGCTTTTTTTTAAGTAACAGTAAAATCTATATTCCTTAATTTGTACCAAATTTACACCATGTATTAAGATAATAAAGAGAATAACAGATTTGCACTTAGTTTAATCTTATCGCATTCCACAACTTTCCTTTTCCTTTATATTATGCACAATAAACTATATAGATTGGGGTGCACAATTTTTATCTATATGTGTGATTAAGCTGGTTATTTTTTTTTTTTTACAAATTTTTCTCAGGACTGTCCACCACCTCCATGGTTTTCCAGATAGTACTGCTTTGTTGGGCCAAAGTTGGGCAAACGAAAGTGCATACGTTGGCACCATGCTGGCATCAGTGCTTGGCCAAACGCCTATTGGTAAGGACAAAGATAGGTTGGCCCAACATTGGTGCAGTAGATAATGTCAAGGTTGAAAATATGAAATTAAATTAAATTGCTTTAGTTTTCTGCAGCAGGCTCTCTCAATGATGCCATCACATCAGAAGCTTATATAAGGGTTGGTTACTAATCTAGTACATAAATAACAATGAAAGAACTATATATCCAACTCAGTGGATTCTAAGTTGTTTTTTACAGTTCTTTTCTTATGTTTTATAAAATGATAATGTTAAATTCATTGTACTTTGTGCTCAACTGTAAACACTGTCAAACAGGTCACTAGAAGGCGCTTATTGCTAGGGAGTAACCTAGAACCCCACGGAGGCCAGGTGCTGCTGATTGAAGCCATGTCCAGCCGGGTATTTTTAAAAAATAGTGATTTTTCTTTTTTTGTTTTTTAAAATAATTCTGTTCAGACAACCTACGTTTTAAAAATATCTTTGCCCGCATGAAAATGCAAAACACCCTTTAAAGTGCTGTTAGGAGCCTCCTTAATCAAAAAAAGTCATTTCCTGTTGCGCTTTGTAGAAGTCCGACAGGTCTCGTTCAAAACTGCCGCTGCTGTCTGAAGGGTCTGTGTCGTTGTAGTTTTGTATAGTATGTGGCAGCAGTGAGCTTAGTAGTACATTCAGGCACCTCTGTTCATTAACATAAAGTGTGAGTATGCTAGGCTAATCGATCTGTTGCCAGTAAACACAGCAGCATATGGAGGCATAGCGAGGTTAGAACCATGGTCATTGTAAGTGCCAGACACTTTAAAGGCCTTATATACATTACATATTGTTTTGCTTTAAAGCACTGCATTTTTGTATGTTTATGCGGTTATTGGATATATGTACTAAGGTAGTCGGCATGTGAAACATAGCATTTGACAATTTTGTTAGGTTATTTATTGTTTGAATTGCTGTGTTTACTTTGTTTCATCTGTTGTTGAACTGAGTTGAGCCAAATGTGGAAAATGTTTCTCATTGTTTTGCTGGTTGAAAAGGAATATTTCGAAGAACATATTTTGAAATACATTTTAATGTACAATGCTCAAATGACTGATGTATTTACACAGACTAGAGTCACTGTTCTCCAAAGACGCTGCATTGATGATGAATAACAGCTGAGCCACAGTGACCAAGCTGATGGTGAAAGTACCGAGGTGAATGATGATATGAAAGATGCAGAGCCACCTGATAAGCGGTTGTACTAGGTGTTTATTTTATAGTTTATCATCATAACGGTAACATATACTTTCTTAGTTTGTAATTATTCTATCACAAATAAAGTTAATTACTACATTTCTGGAGATATTTGGAGATTCATCATGGCCAATAATATCTATTCTGGAGATGATATTGGCAATGATGAAAAGAGTCCATCAGTGATGAAAAAAGTTCATTTATTTTTCCATTTTCCAACCTTGCCATTATCTACTGAACCAATGTTGTGCCAACATTGCGATACCCTTGCCATTTATCTACTAAACCAACGTTGTGCCAACATCGGGCTATACTTGCCATTATCTACTGAACCAACATTGACAAAATTACTTTGGGCCAACCACTGATGCCAACATTGGCCCAATGTATGCATTGTCGTTGGCCAAGCGTTGGCTCTTCAGCAGTGTGCTATGTGGGTTATTTTCTCCACCTTTTGGTACATGTATATGTGTGGGCAGAGCAAAATGGTTAAATAAAAAAACAAATTATAATCTGTTGATAATAAATGGTGTTTGTGGAACTGTTGTATAAAAGCAGTATCACACTCGAGGTCATGTTGTAGGGAATATCAGCACAACCTTAGAGTGATAATTTAGTATGCAATAACCATTCATGGGTGTCATACAGTATAACTACAAAAAAGATTTACAGTAGGATATTGTGGTACATTTATACTACACAATTATTCTAGGATATAAGAACCCTATGCATTATTTTATTTATTAATTTGTTTGTTTGTACGTTAGTTAGGGTCTTTCTGTTACTTTTTTAGTTCTATTAAAGCTCAGCAGATAAATAGTAGACCAGGGATTTAATGAATTCTTTATCACCATATAGTTCAGGAGCACAACCTACCCAGAATGCACTGTGGTTTTAATGCAATTTCCTGTTCTGACTTGCAAAAAATGAATCTGTATGTGTAACCATGCGTAATATTCCACTTATCTATCTGATAAAAAATGTGCCTTTTTTTGCTCAATCTTTAGCAAGCAAGACTCGAGATGATAGAGACATCAGTTTAAGGAATATAATAAAAATATTAACTGAAAGGTCTATTGTCATCATTTATTCCAGCACTTAATAAGGAAACAAAGGAAAAGAAAACCTTTTTTTTTCCTGCTTTTACTTCCTTTCTGGTTCTTTTTTCACAACACTGAGTTATTGCACTTCATTTCCTGTGTGTGTGTGTGTGTGTGTGTGTGTGTTTCTCTTGCTAATGGATGAAGCTTGTCCTGCTAATAAAGGATTAGCGTTAATTCTTCACAAACAACAGAATACACACAACACATAAATACTGGGACGGTGGTGTGTGTGTGTGTTGTGTTTTGATAGTTTTGTTGTATATACAGTTAATGAATCATATAAAACAATGCAATGCAGAGAAGATAAAAAATGGTGTGTGTATATATATATATATATATATATATATATATATACAGTGGTGTGAAAAACTATTTGCCCCCTTCCTGATTTCTTATTCTTTTGCATGTTTGTCACACTTAAATGTTTCTGATCATCAAACACATTTAACTATTAGTCAAAGATAACACAAGTAAACACAAAATGCAGTTTTTAAATGATGGTTTTTATTATTTAGGGAGAAAAAAAATCCAAACCTACATGGCCCTGTGTGAAAAAGTAATTGCCCCCTGAACCTAATAACTGGTTGGGCCACCCTTAGCAGCAATAACTGCAATCAAGCGTTTGCGATAACTTGCAACGAGTCTTTTACAGCGCTCTGGAGGAATTTTGGCCCACTCATCTTTGCAGAATTGTTGTAATTCAGCTTTATTTGAGAGTTTTCTAGCATGAACCGCCTTTTTAAGGTCATGCCACAACATCTCAATAGGATTCAGGTCAGGACTTTGACTAGGCCACTCCAAAGTCTTCATTTTGTTTTTCTTTAGCCATTCAGAGGTGGATTTGCTGGTGTGTTTTGGGTCATTGTCCTGCTGCAGCACCCAAGATCGCTTCAGCTTGAGTTGAGGAACAGATGGCCGGACATTCTCCTTCAGGATTTTTTGGTAGACAGTAGAATTCATGATTCCATCTATCACAGCAAGCCTTCCAGGTCCTGAAGCAGCAAAACAACCCCAGACCATCACACTACCACCACCATATTTTACTGTTGGTATGATGTTCTTTTTCTGAAATGCTGTCTTACTTTTACACCAGATGTAACGGGACACGCACCTTCCAAAAAGTTCAACTTTTGTCTCTTCGGTCCACAAGGTATTTTCCCAAAAGTCTTGGCAATCATTGAGATGTTTTTTAGCAAAATTGAGCCGAGCCTTAATGTTCTTTTTGCTTAAAAGTGGTTTGTGCCTTGGAAATCTGCCATGCAGGCCGTTTTTGCCCAGTCTCTTTCTTATGGTGAAGTCATGAACACTGACCTTAATTGAGGCAAGTGAGGCCTGCAGTTCTTTAGATGTTGTCCTGGGGTCTTTTGTGGCCTCTCGGATGAGTTGTCTCTGCGCTCTTGGGGTAATTTTGGTCGGCTGGCCACTCCTGGGAAGGTTCACCACTGTTCCATGTTTTTGCCATTTGTGGATAATGGCTCTCACTGTGGTTCGCTGGAGTCCCAAAGCTTTAGAAATGGCTTTATAACCTTTACCAGACTGATAGATCTCAATTACTTTTGTTCTCATTTGTTCCTGAATTTCTTTGGATCTTGGCATGATGTCTAGCTTTTGAGGTGCTTTTGGTCTACTTCTCTGTGTCAGGTAGCTCCTATTTAAGTGATTTCTTGATTGAAACAGGTGTGGCAGTAATCAGGCCTGGGGGTGACTACAGAAATTGAACTCAGGTGTGATAAACCACAGTTAAGTTATTTTTTAACAAGGGGGGCAATCACTTTTTCACACAGGGCCATGTAGATTTGGAGTTTTTTTCTCCCTTAATAACGTAATCCTTCATTTAAAAACTGCATTTTGTGTTCAATTATGTTATCTTTAACTAATAGTTAACGGTTTTTGATGAGCAGAAACATTTAAGTGTGACAAACATGCAAAAGAAAAAGAAATCAGGAAGGGGGCAAATAGTTTTTCACACCACTGTATATATATATATATCTCGTTCTGTCCCCCTGGTGAGTCCAGTTGACTGACATTTTAAATGAAGCTTTTTATAAACGATATAAAAGGCAGTGTTGGGTGTAACGCGTTACAAAGTAATGTGTTAGAGTACTTGGATTACTTTTTTGATGTAACAAGTAATCCAGTGCATTAGGTCCGCCATTTAAGTGCTCAGTTATTTAGTTATTTTTTCAGAAATGTAATCCCATAATTCAGACAATTTATGTAATCCGTGAGCCAGACAGCAGTTTTTTCCAATCCGTCCGTGTGTGTGTGTTTGTAAAAGTTGCCCTAAAAGCCCTGTCCCGATAACCGGCCCCCCTCTGTTATTCCTGCTGTTGTACCCCTATGTCACCTATGCAGTTTGACTATGCGAGGACCGACGCAAGGAAAGATGAAAACCCAATCACAGCGCCAAAACTCGCGGTGAATCATGATGAACCGTACTTACGGCCACCGCGCAAAACCGCGTAGGTGAGATAGGGGTATTAGTAGTTAACAGATTATATACCAAACTTTGCCTTACTTTAAAAGGTAATGTCCCCCAACACTGATAAATGGTAATAAAATATTTTATATAGTAAATGTTTTATGTTTACTGGTTTGTGCTTTGGTAAATACAGCAATAAAGGGAGAATGAGAAAGGGTTATCTATATCAATATTAAACACCCCATGGCTAGCAGCACACCTACTAGACAAAAAAAGGTAACACTGTGTACAAATGTCACCATGTGAGCAGTTGTGTGTTTAGTAGGCAACAATAATTTAATGTCGACAAATAAATTGAATAAAATAAACTTTTGCTGCATCTGTAGCTAAATAAAATGCTGACTGATTAACATGGAAATGTGTGTAAATAAATTTTAGACATCAGGACCTGATGCAAGCCAAAGAGCGACGTGATGCTAAATGAGCACTTACTGTTTCCTGTCGTAATTCTTAACAGATTGTACAGGTCACTGACCTCTAGCACTAAACGAAATTAGAGAACGTAAATATTTTAATGACAACTAAAAAAATCAAACACTATACACATGTAGATTTCTCTCTATGGTGTAACACAAAATGAAAAAAAAAAAATTCATTTTCAAAATTAACCAACAAAAGTTAACACAGATTTTTAAAGGGATAATCATCCTGCGGTCAAAGGCGGTGGGACTGGGGTTAAAGCTAAGCAAAATCTTTTTTTATTAGAATAATCACTTTACAAACAATCTTTTTAATGGATTTGTCTTTTTAGTGTGTGTGTGTGTGCGTGTGTGCGCGCGTGTTCGCGCATCCATCTGATTTTTAACATCAGGTTAAATGACACCATTAAAGCGATGATGTCATCAAAATCAATTACGACTAAAGTCTCCGGGAGCGAGTGCGGGCGTGGCAGAGAACGAACTCTTACTGTCACAAACCCTCAATATCATATCGGCATCATATAACCACGTGATATCATAACGGTCAATACGGATTAAACGGATCATCACAAATGTCAGGTGAGTAAAGACAGATCAAGTGTACATGTTTAAAAAAGGATCATTATTTTAGACATTTACTTATAAAAAATTATTAAACAAAACTACCCATATACAGTACCTGTTGGCCATACACCCATATACTTTGTTTTGTTTATTTATTATTCAGAAATCATAGAAATTTCAATTGATAAAATATTTTTTATTACAGTTTTTGCTTTTGATTATTTTAATTATACTTTTTAATTATAAAACAACTTGATTTATTCTAAATATATATACAGTGAAACCTCGGATTGCAAGTGACACCTTTTGCAAGTGTTACGCAGGACGAGCAAAGATTTTTAATAAATTTTGACTTGAAAAATGAACAAGTCTTGGTTTACGAGTACTGAGTATCATGTATCATGCATGCGCTTCTTGTTTTGACGCCGGGTGTCACGTGATCACAACTGAGCCAATGGTTTTTCTCTCTCCTGCACAGCGGAATTGTGGGTAATCGTCTCCCCTGCTGGGTCTCTTACTGACATATCAACATCCGTGCACGTGTGTACTGTTTACTATAACACTGTGACCACGTGTGTCTGTGTAAAACATATTTTATTTTGTGTCTGTATGCGTGTGTGTAAAGCGCACGTGTAAAGCAAAAGCAAGTCTCATTAGAGAGGTTAAAGATCCATTTTTTCTCTCTGTATCAGCCTGCTCTTTGTGTCTGTGTGCGGGCATGTCATTGGACACCGTTCCCCCCCCCAGTGTTTCCGTTGTGTGTGCGTGCATGTGTGTGAAAAGAGTGGAGGAAAGATAACTGTGTAAGATGAGAAGAGGGGGAGGGGCTCCTTACTTTAGATTCACACACACACACACACACACATATGGTAACACTTATCTGTCAGGATTTATTTTTTACCTTTTTTAAGGGTAAAGTGCAGGTTCATTTGTTTTGGTTTTACTTTATATTTTGTGTTAATTATTTTTATGTATTTATTTTTTTGGGCTGTGGAACAAATAATTTGAGTTTCCATTATTCCTTATAGAAAGATTTGATCTGGTTTACAAGTGTTTTGAAATACGAGCCTGCTTTCAGAATGAATTATGCTCATAATCCAAGGTCCCACTGTATTAAATGAAAAGAATTCCAGCATCACATCGAATTATGCTCTAAAACAATGATTAATTTGAATTGATTCATTTTTTTAATTAACGATTCATTAAGAATGTCCAGCATATTTGATGAATTAATAAAATGATAATCATTTATTTTATATTCTTATTATTGTAATTGCTTTTATTGCAATAGCTGTAATATATACTGTAAGTCCCTGACATGCAAACATTTACGAATTTCCACTTACTGTATGTGTGTGTGTCGGTGGGAGACATAAGTCCTGTAAGGCTGTCCCAATGGTGAATAATTTCTGAAAATTCACAGTCCGAAACAGCTCTGAGACAAAATGGCTGCAAGCACACAGGAAACACCATAGAGTTCCCTTTAAACGAGGTCAGCTGTGTCACCAGAATCTGCGTCACCAGATTCCACTCGCGATTTGGAGGCGCAGTCTTGCAGAACCAAAGAACCAAACCTGTGTGTTTGATTGTTTAGAATATATCTTTTATAGACTTTTGGTGTTTTACAGCCAGGAATCCCGGCCTCCAGTTGAACTACATTTTTTTTTTAAAGCGATGATGTCATGGATCACCACAGATTAAAATGCTCCTCTGCATCCATTTTGCTCTCCTCATTGCGCCTGAGAGATGAAACTCGGCTTTAAAACGATTATTGTGCATAACAGGAGCGTAATAAACATCATCCTAATGGGATAATGTGGACAAAGAGATCAATACTCTCTGCTTACTCTGGAATTATGGGTAATAATGTTTTTTCTTTTTAGAGACTGAAATCAGATCTCACTGCTAAAGTGCTTTTCTAAAATCAATACTCTAAAACGCAGGGGGAGGAGGAGGAGAGATCTTCCTCAACATCTGAACCTTGAAGTTTAATCTGTTTTATTCTGAGACACAGAAATAAAATAAAAGATTTTATTTTTCACTCTGGTTTAATCTGTTACTTAAACTTTATATTCATTTTCACTCCCTTTTATTTACTTTATTTAAATACATGCTGTATTAATATATTCATTTAAATCCGAAGTATAAAAATAATGTTTACTATAATGTGAATTATTTCTGTAAGATTATTATAATAACACACAAATGCTCTGATCATTACAGCCATAAATCATTGTTTAATTACAGTTTCATTAAAGAACGCATAGATTTAATCTCTTCTCTTATGGTATCAAACATCTTATTATTCTACACTATTTTGTATTTGCTTGCCTGCCTTTACATGCATATGAACCTCAGTAATATTAAATTCTTAATATTAAAAAAACACTCCAGGGTTGAGTTGCTGTCATTCCCAAACGCTTCCACTTTGTTATAATACTACTAAAAGTTGACTGTGGAATTTTTAGTACCGAGGAAATTTTACTACTGGACGTATTGCACAAGCGGCATCCTATCTTGGTACCACGCTGGAATTCACTGAGCTCCTGGGAGCGTCCAATTCTTTCACAAAGGCTTGTAGAAGAGGCTTGATTTTATACACCTGTCATCATTGGAAGTGACTGAAACACCTGAATCCAATTATTTGGATGGGTGAGTGAATACTTTAGGCAATACAGTAAGGTCAATAAGTATTTGATCACCCTCTGATTTTGCAAGTTCTCTTAATTAGAAATCATGGAGGCATTTTCAGCATAGGTGCATTTCCACTGTGAGAGACAGAATCTAAAAACGGAAATCCGGAAATCACATTGTATGATTTTTTAACAATTTGTTTGTGAATTACTGTGTCAAATAAGTATTTGATCACTTTCCAGATCAGCCAGATTTCTGACCCTCAAATACCTGTTTTTTGCTTTTAAATAGTCCAGCTACACTCTGCTCATGATTCTAAATTAGTGGCACCTGTTTGAGGTCGTTAGCTGTCATAAAGACATTGTGCACCCCACAATCAGCCAAAGTCTAAGTAGATACATGGGGTATCAATGATGCTAAGAATGGTAAAGAATCGGCCCAGAACTACACGGGAGTAGCTGGTCAATGCCGTGAAGAGAGCTGGGACCATCGTTTCTAAGGCTACTATCAGTAATACACTAAGATGTCATGGTTTAAAATCTTGCATCGCACGGAAGGTTCCCCTGCTTAAGTCAGCCCATGTCCAGGCCCGTCTGAAGTTTGCCAGGGACCATCTGGATGATCCAGAGGAGTCATGGGAGAAAGTCCTGTGGTCAGATGAGATCAAAGTAAAACTTTTTGGTCTTAACTCCATTCGTCGTGTTTGGAGGAAGAAGAATGATGAGTATCATCCCAATAATACCATACCTACAGTGAAGCATGGGGCTGGAAGCATCATGCTCTGGGGGTGTTTTTCTGCACAGGGGACAGGACAACTGCACTGTATTAAGGAGAGGATGAACGGGGCATGTATTGTGACATATGAGACATAAACCTCCTTCTCTCCATCAGAGCATTAAAGATGGGTCATGGCTGGGTCTTCCAACATGACAATGACCAAAAGAACACAGCCAGGAAAACCAAGGAGTGGCTCCGTAAGAAGCATATGGACTATTTAAAAGCAAAATAACTGGTCTTCGAGGGTCAGAAATCTGGCTGATAAGCAAGTGATCAAATACTTATTTGACACAGTAATTCACAAATAAATTGTTAAATAATTATACAATGTGATTTCCGAATTTTTCGAATTTTTCTCTCACAGTGGAAATGCACCTATGCTGAAAATTGTAGACCCTCCATGATTTCTAAGTAAGAGAACTTGCAAAATCACAGGGTTATCAAATACTTATTGACCTCACTGTATAGTGTATATTCACACACACACACATAAGCTACATTTGAATAAGCCAATCATACCTTGTAAGCAATGACATCATCACTAGCCTCTGTTTACTTTCATTTACATTAGCTGGATTAGCACTTGGTATCAGATTTAGTTAACTGTACTCATCCTTTTCACGTGGTCAGGTTTGTGATTGGCAAAACACGTTTTGGTTAAGCTCCACCCTTTACACTGAAAACATCACATGTAATGCTAATGACGGCATGCTAATAAAGGCGTACTGAACATCACACTATTGCTCCTCTTGGTGAACCTGTAAGCGTTCCATTTAAGCTCCTTTTCCAGAAAAGTAAGCCAGGTGCTAGTTCATCTCCTGTGCTACTGCCAATTTAGAGCCGGTTCAACAGCAAAGCGCATCATTACATCGACCTACAGTATATATCAAGATAATCCCACGCCAATCCCTAACGTAAGAGGTTATTTGTTCCAGCCCAGCAAAGTGTTGGTTCCGCCATGGCATTTATTGAAGGACTCAGTGAAGGAGCCAGTAATGAACCCAATTCAAGCCCCTGTTGAAAAATCTATAAAAACCTTCCTCAGTCTAAGAAGTTGGTAGGATTCCACAAGTTGTTAGAAAGTAGAGGATAAATATTTGTTAAGATGAACCAGCACTAGATAAAGATTAGGGAGAGTCATTAATTGAGGCTTTAATACTGAAAGGTTTCAACCTAACAGGAAGGAAGTCCATTTCACATGACTCAACTTCCAGATAACATGTTAAAGAACAAATTGAGTAACCAATTAATGAAACCCGTGAAGAAACTTATAGGATATACTGAGGAACTTGATAAGCAACCTATTGGGGAACCCAGAGCCCATGGAAGAAGAATCAATAAAGGAACCATTAAAGAAGCAACTGATTTTTTTTCTTTTTACAAAAGCCACTGATTAACTCATTCCTCTCTCTGCATAGTATATAAAGGTTCTGTGTTTGTGTGTGTGTGTGTGTGTGTGTGTGTGTGTGTGTGTGTGTGTGTGTGTGTACCTTTGTGTGGGTGTGGAAGATTAAAGCATTTGAGATGTACAGTAGGACATGGTGTGAAGGAGATGCTCTGGGTGTGTGTGTGTGTGTGTGTGTCTGTGTGTGTGTGTGTGTGTGTGTGCATGTGCGTGTAATGCATCACCTCCCTTGATTAGATCCTCGCCTCCACACTCGCAGGTTCTGCATGCTGGTGGAGGAACCGGACGGAGCACAGAACGATGAGTCAGAGTGTGTTTTTCTCCTGACAGCAGCTCCTGATTACAGGGTTATAAAACACTTGCCTCCTCCAGCGCTGTCGCTGTCACGACGCTAAACACACACACACGTTCTAAATTAAACGCAGGATTTATAACATTCACACACAGGACAAGTGTTACATGCCTGAGGTTTTGTGGTACATTACATTTTAACAACACACCATGGATATCACATCACATCACGTGTGTAAAGCTCATGCTGTACCTGTGTTACACTCAGAGGATGTGAACATCCAAGAGATGTAACAAACATCAAAGGGATGGGGTATGTCTAAAACAGAGGTGTGTCTGAGTTATGGTTGAGTCTGGTCTTAAACTTAAGCAGAGGTTCACTCTGTGATTTCACCTCAAGTGAGAAGCAGCGTTAAGTCCAGCGCCACCGTCTGACTGTTTAACGGTACTGCACTATCTATCCGTTATCTCTGCACACAGAAGCTGAGAGGGTGTCATGTTTTTATGGCTAATATGTGTGTGTGTGTGTGTGTGTAGGAAGAGGAAAAAGCAGGTCAGGAACAACAACATGTCTCTGGGAGTGAGACAGTTTTGTGTGTGTGTGTGTGTGTGTGTGAGTCACCAGTCGAGTCTTTATATAACTTCATCTCTATGCGTTTCTCGTCTCACACACTGGAAGGTTTTTTCAGGTTGTTGTTTATAATTATACAGTGATTTCTGCTTCAGCTTTAGAAGTTATATTCTACACAACTGCATGACGGGAAAGATAAACGTCCTGCGTCCCCCAGTCTCCAAAACATGATGTCACAGTTAATTAGCATGATTCTTATGTAAAGGTTGTGCACTTCCACTGCATGCTACCGACATCAGTGTAGAGCATGGAACCTGAGCTCTATGGTCATGCATCAGTGAGTTTCATCCAGATATAAATTAATCAATACAATTAAATGTTTTATTTTGACCAATTAGAATCACACTGTAGTCGTCACTTTTTGTCAGAACAAGAAGGTTTATGTAGACATCCACTGCATATAATTAATCAATCGATGAATCAATGATATGCAATGGATGTTTACTATCTTTATACACTCTATAACAAAACATAACATCTAATATTAACATAATACATAATATCTAGTATAGATTGGGAGGATATATTGTAAAAAACTGTTTATCTTACATACACAACTGTTTATTTTGTGGAGTGGAGTGATCACTAACATTCTGTGTATGTTTTTGTGTGTATGTGTGTGATTAAAATCTATGTGACTATGTGAATTATGTGTATGTGTTTTGAATTAGGAGTGTGTCTTTACATGATGTGTGTGTGACTAAATATGTTTCAAGAATGTGTGTGTGTGTGTGTGTGTGTGTGTGTGTAAGACAGAGATAAAGAGCATATAAAAGAGTGAATGACTCACACACTCGTGTAATGGCCGTGCCAGTCCGTGATTCTTCTTCATTCACTCCCAGTCTGAGCCAATCACAGCGCTTCATCCACTCCACATTACGGCCCCGCCCCCCTCCTTCTCCTCTTCATTGTTTTGGACCAGTCAAGATCCATGACACAAGTCTGACTGTTCTGATTAGGGATAAATACAAACTCGTAAATTTAGGACATCAGACATGTCACATGTGCGTCACCTGATTGGCACCGCCATGCCTCCTGTCGAAAACCTATTTACTGCTGGCCTGTTCAATTAAGACGAGTGCAAGGGCAGAGACGCAACCTAAACTGCTCACAACTCGAGCAGTTTAGGTTGTTCATTATAATCGTTCTTTACTTGGATTACTGAGTAGCCTAACTCATACTATTTAATAGCAATTTTTATGAATCTTTTAGTTTTTTTTTAGTTGTTGCAAATTAAATAAGTTGTTGTTGGTCTTTCAGCTGCTGCTGGCAAAGGGTCGCAACAGCGGGCAGTCCGGTCCACACACACAAGCTTGCCACAGGTTTTACACCGGATGCCCTTCCTGACGCAACCCACCCATTTTATCCAGTCTTGCGACCGGTGGCTGGGGTTTGGGCAGATCAAACACCTGCCACTGAGCCACCAGGTCCCTGTTGCAAATAAAATAGGAATTTTCTTTATTTGAAATTTAATGTGCAAGTACAAATTTTATAAATATTAAAAAAATTATTAATACTAAAAAAAACATTTAATTAAAACCATTTAATACATGCAATACCATTTTTATATACAGAAATATTTTTTTGGAATAAGGAATGCCCAACAGCCAACTTCACTTTTATATTAAATCCAACATGAGATGCAACATTAATTGCAGTAACATCCTATAAATAGGATAGCACCAAATTGTCAACAAACTGTCAGATGATATGTCCATAATATGTTGTGTTATAATGAAAACATCAACTTTAGGGTCCTCTGATTTGTAGATCATACTCGGGCAGGTTACATGTGCATTGATGACATCAGAGGCAAAATCGCTAGGCTGAAAGATTTTACGGAGAAGGCTGAAGGAACTTTAGGAGACAGTTACTGTTAAAATCTAAAACTTGTTCAGCTAAATTGAACAATGTACATTTCTACATAAATACCAAAAAGTTCTAAATACTCATCACGGTCCATTAATTTGAACTAAGCTTCCACTACCTACGAACAACTACTTACAACATTATTTTAGAAATTAGTTTATGCAGTAAAAAAAAACTTTAACATTTTTAGTCAAAGTGGCACTGATGATGAGAAAACATCAAACTATGAGTTCTGGAAAACAGAACGTTTTCATTTCAAACTCAAATTTCTCGTAACTCGTATACTGTACAGTATTGTACTGCTATGTCTCCCGTGGTGCTAGAATAGATGTAAAATCAGATAGATGTTACCCCTATATGTACTATAATTCATGCAAGCGCATTTTCTTTGGTGAAAATAATAATAGTTATTTATATAACTAATATATAAAAATAATAAAAGTATTTATAAGTAGGGTAAATACAGTAATAATTTACTATCCCAGGCCACAGATCATGTAGTTGTATGATGGTGCGGTAGTGTGAAGGTGTGGTAGTGTGATGGAGTGGCACTGTTGTGGTGTGACGGTGTGGTAGTGTGATGATGTTGTAGTATTGTGGTGCAGCAGAGGGGTAGTGTGATGTTTGATGGTGCAGTGTGTTGAGGTGATGAGTGACGGCTCTGTGTGAGAATATTCTGGAAGGTGTGTGTATGGGTGTCAAGCTGAGAAGAGATCTTTCTGGAAGTAATGGTGGGCGGAGCCACTGGCAGCTTTACTCTTGAGGAAATTTCACCAGTCATGTGTGATATCAGTGTATGAATAAAGCTTTTGTCAATTTTTTCCTGCATCTTCTTTAATCCTTCTGTCTCACTAACCCTCAAAGATTGAGATTTTATTCAGGAAATAAAATTTAAATTTTCTCTCTCTCTCTCTCTCTCTGAGGGATTATGAATGTGCTGCTGCTGCTGAACAAACCGGTCTGATCCAGTTCACTCTTATCTACTTCCTGCCTGAAGCCTGGTCTTGTGACCTGGTCATGTGACCCTACAACAGCAGCAGCAGGGTTTCATTCATACAGAGATGATAAATGGAGCATGAACAAGTGATTCCTCCTGAACTCCTTTATCTGTCTCTCACTCATATCCTGAATAACATTTCAGATGCAGGAGCTTAAATCTTTCTGACACACACACATGCAAATCATACATACACTCACACACACACTTGCACATACATATATACATATACACAGACATAAAAATTTACAATAACACACACACACCACTGATTGACCTACATACACAAATCTCACATGCATATGTGCACACACCCACTCACACACACTCACACACACCATACAGCACAGCTGTACATCTTCACCTTAAGCCCATTAGGAAGAATTTGTGTTGATGTCAGTGTGTTGGTGCGAGTGTGTTACGAGAGTGTGTTTGTGCGAGTGTGTTATGAAAGTATATTAGTGTGAGTGTGTTATGAGAGTGTGTCACGAGAGTGTTTTTGTGTGAGTGTTAGGAGCGGGTGTTTGTGTGTGTTATGATGGTGACTTATAAAAGCGTTATGAGAGTGTGTTACGGGAGTGTGTTTTAAGAGTGTTTTTATGCACGTGTGTTACACAAGTGTGTTTGTATGGGTGTGTTTGTGCGAGTGTGTTTCCGCACCAGCTGATTTGGATGAGGTGAGCAAACCCTAGTGGCGGTATTCTTTAATTGCAGCTCTATCATTAAAGGATTTGCAAGACACACACACACACACACACACACACACAATACTGTACATAAACACAAACTGTTTGAAAATTCACAACACAGTGTTCTGGGAAGTGACGATAGCTTGCTAGGTTCACTCACTAGCTAATGAAGCTAATAGTCCTTATCCGGTGGTGGTTGTCATGGTAACGTCTACACTGAGCATAGCCAGAATCTTACATTCACAGGTATGAAGAAGAGGATGTGACTCGCAATACTGAACTAACACTTGTGTTAGTGTAAAGAATCAAGTGTATGTGTGTGAGACTGCTGTAAGGGAAAGATTAGCAAGAACTAAAATATTAAAGTGCAGGAGGGACATGTGTGTGTGGTTCTACCTCCAGGCAGTGGTTATGTAACACAGAGGCCATTTCTCATCACTGCTTTTCCTCTATTCAGTCACAGGAAAGGCTGTGAGGAACAGAAGGAGCTTTTTCTAAAACTCAATTAATTATTAGATTATATTTTATATGTTGCTGTCAACTCGCTCCTTCAATGATATATTTACGTTTTATACATTGGAGGATGTAAAACAGTCTTAGAAAATAATTGTCTGTATGTCTGTCCAGCCAGATTATGTCACAGCATCACGCAAAAATGCATGTCTGGACAGAAATTAACGAAAATATTACAGTACTCAGATATCAGACTGAAGCAAAGTAGGCAGTATTATGAACAGTTATCTGCCGGATTTAATAATCTAATTTAAAATAAGCTACTAATAAGCTACTTGCTCAATGTAAAAAAAACCTGCACCTGTTTTTGATTTCTCATCTGTGATCGACTTGACGATTACTGAACGGGGAGTGTTTTTGGCTAACAACGAAAGAAGACCAATGCTTTTACTGTCTGCCTAACTTATTAATACAAAAAAAAAATGTAAGGCTGAGTATTTTACACCTTGTTTACATTATGCCTTAAAAATTCTTTGTATTAATAATAGGCAGAGAGTTATGAGTGCATAAAAGATTGATAAAGGTTATGTAGTGTTGGTAAAGTTTATGTGGTAAATAGTCTGAGGTCTGCAGTTAGCATTACACCCTAAAATGGCAAAGTTGACAGGGATGAACACAGTTGACAATATTGGCAGTTCATTGTCCATAATTTATGCTCACATTGTGCTGTTATATAAAAAAAAACATCTATGAAGAATCATTACTACATAAAAATACTACACAGAAATTACACAGTAATTACTGTAAATAGGAATTGACTAAAAAAACATGCTTTGCATTAGAAGGGATAAAGTCAGCTTATTGAGTATTGAACTGAGCTTACCAAGAGTATTGATAGTGATTTGTGTTTCAGCTCCCTAAAATATAGAAATCGGTTAATCTGCTGCTAAGAAGCAATGCCAGAGTAGAGAGAAAATGTAAGTGATAGAGAACCAGGTTACTCCACCCCAGAATCCTTAAGTTGATTTACAGCCTCAGATTTCAAGGTGCCGATTTATTGAACAGAACAAATCACAGACACTTCTAGACTGGAAAGAGACAGATAAGACACACACATCTCCACTAAAGAGACACCATAGACACTAAGGATTTAAAATCTTTAAGTTTGCTATGTTTAAGTTTCAATGAATTGTTGATCGTTCTTGTAATATTTTCTAATCGACCCATTTGAATTTATCAGATTAATTACATAACACAAAGATTTTATCTTAAAGAAGGATTTTTCTTGTTCTTCTTTTCTGTTATAAATCTTTTAATTGTTGGCTAAACTGTAACAAAAAAGATAAGAGGTATCTCTGGAGAGGGAAGTCTGACCTAAGCATGAGGAATGTTGATTTATGTTGACAAAACATATTATTCTGTCATAATAGCATCATGCAAAAAATCCATTACGGGTTTAAAATTCATATTTTCAAATTAGTTAGACAGAAAATCTGAAAAAAAAAAAAAAAAAAATGGAGAATAGATTAAAAAACTTTCATACAAATGTTTGACCAAACAACATTTGTCCTTAAGACAGTTGACAAAATAAATAATCAAATGTTTATTTTCAATATAAACGTCACTAGAGTTTAAGCGTGGCAGTTAATGATTTTAGCACATTGCAGGGTATATAAAAAAATACATCTAGTTCATTTATCAAAAACAACACTGATTAATTTACTTTTTGATTGATATAAAATGTACCCATAATTATAGAATGAGCTACTAAATAACAAAATAAACAAACAAAAAACAAATGATTAAAAAGTGTTTTGTTGATTTTGTAATTATTTTCAGCAATAAAAACAAAACTGGGATTGTGTTTAAATAATAATAATTATAACAATAATAATAATAAAAATAAAACACACAGAGTGATCAAATAATTTTATGAGACAAATTAATAATTTTATAATTCTGTGCAGTTCTGATGTCATTTTGTGAAAATTTTCAAAAACACAAATAATAATAATAATAATAATAATTATTATTATTATTATTATTCATTACTCATTTAATGGCGATGCAGTTTTGTATTTGGCTTCACACTTTTTTACCGGTACAGGAAGACTTTTATGTCCCACAACTCATTCGAACTTCCTCTTCCGGTTGTCTCGCGCTACGTGTAGCAGGTATCAATCTATCTTCTTCGTTTTTTGTATTAGAATCTAATGTAATCTTTTATCTGTATTAAATATGTAAACATGTTTTTAGCGTGTTTTAATTCTGTAATATCATCCGGACACGACTGTAAATAAATTGAGGCAGCTTTATTCCGCGTTTTTGTTTAAAGTTGGAGGTTTAGCGGGTTGCATTCTGTCGCTGCGATTTACTGTTTAAAACCGACAGAAGCGTCCAGGTTGTACTGTATAACTCCTCCGCAATGAATATAACAAAAACATTATCCTAGGTTGCCTATGTTGTATTGTAGTCAGTTATATGTGTGTGTAGGAAACATGCTAATTGTTGTCGTAATGCAACACTTGAATAATTAATAATAAATAAATAAATAATTGAATGAGCTGGAAGGTTCTGCTTCTGAATAAATTAAAAAAAAAGGTATACGTGTTTTTAACTGTAATTTCATTTGTGTTTACAGAGAGCGTTATTAAAGATGGCAAAGTCTAAGAACCACACCACACACAACCAGTGTAAGTATCTCTCCCACATGCACACACCGCTTTAAAAAAAAATGGAAATAATATGAATTTTGTGGTATTTCCTCTGTTCAGCCCGCAAGTATCACAGAAACGGGATTAAGAAGCCTCGCACTAATCGCTATGAGTCTCTGACTGGGGTGAGTGAGTGTTCTGTCTTTTATTAAAACTAAGATTCTGTGCTCAAACATGATAGAACAGTGTGAAGTTAAAATACACTTGCAGCTGTGTGCCCTCACCACATACCTGATCTAAACAGCCTCCTTTACCTGACACTGGGTTAATCCGACTCTATGATAACAATCATGCTCTCCTATCAGGCCCACAGACCATGTGTGAAGTATTTTATACACTTTACTGGAGATATGCTTCAGAATCTCATTTCTTCAGTTTTCTTTTTATTGGGCAGAAAAGTGAAAAATAAAAAGAAAACTGAAGAAATGAGATTCTAACCACAAGAGACATGACCATGATTTATTCTTGACTGACTGAAAAACAAGTTAACTCTCCATGTTCCAAAATCTCCATGTTCAAAAGTTTGTGCCCCTGGTATGGATGTGTCAAACACTAATCCACATGTTTTCTACATGGGGAGGGTTTTAAACAATCCTCGTGTGCCCTCATCCTTGGTGATTTAATGGAAGTGTTGAGCATTTTGAGATACAGCGCCGTTATATATATATATTTCTCAGCCAAAGCACATAGCTATAGCTCTACACCACCACGTGCTTTGGCTGAGAAATATATATATATAACGGCGCTGTATCTCAAAATGCTCAACACTTCCATTAAATCACCAAGGATGAGGGCACACGAGGATTGTTTAAAACCCTCCCCATGTAGAAAACATGTGGATTAGTGTTTGACACATCCATACCAGGGGCACAAACTTTTGAACATGGAGATTTTGGAACATGGAGAGTTAACTTGTTTTTCAGTCAGTCAAGAATAAATCATGGTCATGTCTCTTGTTAAAGGTGTGTGTATGGTCACATGTGATGTCAGTCATCCCTTCTTGTGAAAGGAGGCAGGCTTAGCCAGTCTTCCCTCCTAAATGGGGGAAAAAACGTTTACTTTGAGCTACGAGTCGGAGATTAGATGCATCAGTGTTTTGTTTTTGTGGAAAATAAAATGTTTCTCATAGTGCATTACAGTTAACTTTTTTTTCCTAAGCAAATCAAAACTGGTATTTAAATAAGGATTATATTCAAGTTAACAAATTACCTTATGTTGACGCGCAAGCAGATATGTGTGGAGGTTGACTTTTGTTCTCTGCAACCTCTCGTCTCTCATGGTAAACCATGGTGTCCTGGAGTGAAGCCCAAACACCTAAATGTAGTTTAACGATGTTGCAGTGTGCACTTTTGAAAAAAAAAGGTGAGTCTAACCTGACACTTTTATGTCTCCGTCTCTCTGCAGGTGGACCCTAAGTTTCTGAGAAACATGCGCTTTGCCAAGAAACACAACAAGAAAGGGTTGAAGAAGCTCGCCAAACAGCAGGCAGCCAAATAAACAGATTCTGAACAATTTGTCTGTACAGATATTGTTTATACCATCCACAATAAAACTCTAGAAAATGGAGGATGAACCTTGTTTAGTCTTTCTCTCACGCGCATAGAGACATCAATGTGTAGATGCAAAAATTCGCTGCTGGATCCATTACACTGACCCTCATATTCCACATATTAATACTGTAGTGTTTAAACACACTTTAAACAGTACACACCTTAGTGATGCTGTGTTATGGTGTATAAAGATGGATTTTGTTTAGAGTTTTATTTTAAAGTAAAAGGTGTGTGTTCTGACCTGAAGCTCAGGAAAGGCTACAGTAATGAGAATGTATTGGAAAATTTTCACAGTGTAAAACATTTTCTGTAAATTTTAGCCACATTATGACGTTATACAGAGACGTCTCTACATGTATTAGCTGGAGAAAGTAAGTTAAACTAAAGGTAAATAAATATAAACATAGTTTGAAAAATAGGGGATTAGATCAAAACATACTGAATCTTAAAGTTGTTTTTTTTTTTATATATTTGCATTTTCCATGAAAAATTTTTAGCTTTTTTGCTTGCACTTGGTGTATCGTTTAAAAAAAAAAAAAAAAAGGTTCTGATTTGATTTTGTTTTTTGTAAATGTAGTGTTCCCTGTGTGGCCTCTTTTGAGGTCTTGGAGATACAGTTCTAATTGCAGGCTTATGTTTTAGTGGGCTGTAACCCAAATCACATTACTGCATTTCACTTACTTCAGTCATGGAGTTACATGCAGCAGTGTGGAGGTTTAGTTACATTGCTACACATTCATCTCCTTAAGTGAGAGTCAGAAGGATAAGCGCAGATGTTCAGCATATTGTTATTAGATAAGATGTCTCAAGTCGAAAACCCGTCTCCAGTATGGGTGCTTTGTCAGAGATACAGCTGGAACTTGGAGTTTTCACACATGTGAGGGAATGAGTATACAACTAAACAGATAAAAAGCACAAGATGTTCTTAATATAGACTGTAACGGCCAGTTGTGTGCTGTGGTGTAAAAGGAATAAAACAAATGCAGTTAGAGTAAGTAAGTACACTGCACATCACAACCATGGAGTGCATTATTTTTTTTAACTTTATAGGTTTAAAAGTTATGATTTATAGCATTTTCAGTGTGTGTTCACTCTACAAACTCCATAAAAGTCTACAGAGTGATTTGTGCACTGATATCAGGGCCATTGTTGAAGTGGTAAATTATCATTTGAAAAGTAAAGCATAAGGCCACCTGTTCATTAATTCCCAAAGTTTTTGTGCTTTAAAAATAATGATAAGAGTAGGGGCGCCTTTACTGATGATAATAATCAGTCTGAAAAACAGTCATTGTTTCTGTCTCCATCCTTCATAAGTTCCTCCACATCATCTTTAGTGATCGACTCTCCTGTAGCTTTCAGCATCTTCCGCAGTCTCTCCATATCAATATACCCATCTCCGTTTCTATACACACACACTTCTGATCAGTTACAGCATCATGATGATTAACCTTATTCTTCTGTGTATTTCGGCTGTTCCCTATCACGGGTCACCACAGCAAATCATCTGCCTCCATCTAACCCTATCATCTGCAATCGTTTTCTCTCCACACCAAATAACTTCATGAGAAGTCTCACTGCATCGTTAATAGCAGCAAAAAAAAGTTTTACATTTTTAGAAATAAAACCGCTTGCAAAAAAAAAAAAATGTAATAAAATTTTTTTATGTTTTTTTTATTATTATTTGTTAAAAATTCCAGGTCAGGGATATCTATATTAATAGGTACTGCAATTTATCTTCTCTATTTGACAATTAATTGTTAAATTTAAAGGTTAATTGAAAAAATACATTTGTTTACACTGATAATGTTTTATATAATTAAGGGGACATTCACATTTATAATAGATGTTCTAAAAATGTAGTCATATATAAAAATAAATTTTATAAAAATTACCTAAAAGATATAATCTAATATAAACATACATTCATTTGCATAATTAATAAACTCATAAACCTAGTCTTTGAATAGTTTAAAGTCTTTATTTTAAGTATGTTTTATTATTGTTATATCACAATGTTATAATAAACATATTTTTTCTTTAAAAAAATTAACAGCAATCAACATTTTTACTAATATTTACATTTGTATTGGCAAAGCTCAGAAATACGTCAGAAGAAAATGACAAAATGCTACTGAACCCACAACCCTGAGACTAAGAGTCACTGACAAGCCAAATAAGTACAGAAATGAAGATGTGGATTTGGATGAACAGAGGTTTTACGATATTCGTCGACTTCGTCGATCATCCCCTGAAGCTCCTCAAGCGTGGGGTTTTGTCCCAGCATCCTCATCACCTTCCCCAGCTTCTTAGTGCTGATACAGCCGTCTTCTGCATCCAGAACAAACACCTCAAATGCCGCCTTAAACTCTGCAAAACACATCCACCACCTCCAATGGTGACCTTTTCTTTAGTACTTTTAATCAGGTTCGTTAAATTTTTGGTGGTCTGTTAAATTTGGTGGTCATGTTACATTTCTTGGAGAACAGAGGTCTCCTAAAATCCATTTATAAATATATCTGCAAAAATGCCAATACTGACAGGCATTTAAGTATCTAATGATAAATAAATGTAAATTTGGAAATTTGCTGTGAATACCCTGCAACCTTATATTTAAGGTTACATTACATTATTGTGTTTATTTATTTTATTATAACAGTAAAGTGGCAGTGTGAGATCAGTAGAGATCAGTAGCGCAGACTCTGGGAGGCAAAAATAACCAGAGTTATTAAGTGTGATTTGTAACACTTTCATTTTAATTATAGGGTTTAATTTGGCGAATGATGGACAAACCGAGGCACATGTTCAGGTTCTCGAGGTCGAACCTCACTCAGTTTAAAGCTGAACAACTGTGATAAACTATTTCTATTACTATTTTCCTTACATAATTATAAATATAAATGTTAATTGTACTGAATTAATGTTAATAATTGAAGTTTGTGTCCCATAAAAGTAGTGTAATAACTGAATAACAGTTAGTAAAATGTACATTTTAACATTAGTCTAAGAATTTATTTTACATCCCAAAGCAAAATTCTGCATTTCTCCTGATTGCTCAGAAGATGTTGATGCAGCTCGACTTCAGGGGAGTAACAGTAACTCAGCTTTATTATTATTATTAGCTGTTATTATTATTGTACAATGTTTAACTGCTTTGCAGAAAAATCCCTCTTTTTTAATGGGCATGTTTTTTCAGAGTCTGAGAAAAAAAAAATCTGTCAGTGTCATTGACATAATAATCCAATAAATCGAGAACAAGCCTAATTAATATTCTTTACTATATGTTGATTTAGTCATCAATTTATAATTGAATGTAAGACATCTTTGACTCATTTAACAAAAGTATTCATAATCATTATTAAGAGGAGTTATAGTAGGTCAATTCTCAATACAGAAAATGTAGTCATTGATGTTCATTGATGGTGGAAGAGACTCTTTTATACTTTCTTTAATTACTATTTTTTAAATATTTCTTTTTCAAGTAATTGATTAAAGAACTTTTCAGGATTACTTGAAAAGTTACATAATACTCTCTCATCATTAAAAAGACTTTACTGTGACTAACAGAACCCAGAAAGAAGTAGATTAATTGCAATAACCACTGTAGATTGATAAAGCTTCCCATAGAATGTAGCACAGTGATCATCGATCTCACAAGGATCTTCAATAATATTTTCACCTATTTTTAATTTTTCAATTACATTTTTGGAGCGATGGTTTTCCAGACTAAAGAAATAAGCAGGATTTTTTTTCACCTTCTTCAATTTATTTACTCCTAGACCCAATAAAAGCACCCTTTTCTACTTGCCTAGAAAGTAAACAAGGCTAAAAAGTCTATCATCCTTTTTCCAGCGTTTTAATTACATAATTCCCAATTAGTGGCAAATAATATTTTAGATTTTGCCTTATTCCAATATGTTTTAATGAGATTAGTACCCCTTTATGACCCTGGGCCTTTACGTTACAGGTCGTGACGTCACACCGGTAGCGGAAGTAAATCCCTGTCATTGAGTTCAGTCGCGAGCTGTTCGTTTTCACTTCCGGATTACACACTGAATCTGTGTCTCTACCAAGGTTTTGTGCTTTTATTTTCAACTACCTTAAAATATTTATTTAGGAATGTATTATTATGTTAGTAAATGTGTTTGTACTACACATCCCACAATCCCCCGCGCTTCTTCCTGGCTAGTTTGCGGTCATCTGAGGGTGGCTATATTAGCTAAATATAGTATAATAAAAAGAAAGCTAGCTTGTCGGCTTATAACCAGATAATTATGGACATATTATTTACTTTAATCACCCGCTGGAAACGAGCTAGTTTGTAGGAAGAACCTAAAATACCCGAATAAGACGAAGCTCTCTGATTGGTTAAAATGACCCTCGTGCCTGCAAACGTACTTCTGATGCGGTGATCTTGACGTAGTTCTGACGTCACCAACAGGCTTCCGTAGAGCGCTGAATGTCAGACAGCTGAGCGGCTGGAAGTCAGTGAGTGCATTACAGCTGTTTACAAGGAGTTAATAACCCGCAGTGTTTGACAACACACTCGGTCTGGACTAAGAGTTTATCTGTTTATCGGATTTAATGTAAGTTACGCAGAGAGCGTGCTAATGTTAACAAAGATTATTCTTTTTGTAATAATAATAATAATAATAATGATAGGTTTGCATTCCTTTACTTGTGATTTAGAGCTGAAGTTTCAGATGTAAAAGTGGAAATCAATAAAATGTCAGAAAGTGTGTTTCGTGTCAGTTTTCTCTGTATCTGATTATTTCCTGTCTTTCTGCAGTTAATTTGACAATGAGTTCGAGCAGTAACTGGTCTGCAGATGAGAATCAGTCCTCTAAATTAGTGAGGAAAGCTAAAGAGTCTCCGTTTGTCCCTATAGGTGAGTAACACACACCTGCCGATATGCACTTTAATGGCTTGAAATACAGAGTAGTGTGTAAATGACGGGTTGCATTAAACTCACTTCTTACTAGAATGTGTTCGTTCTTTTATCGTATCTAAATGGCTTTTCACAGTTTTGTATTAAGCCTCATGTTGACTTACTGTACTGGAGTTCACAGGAAGCTCAGTGTACATGAAAACCACCGATCTAAAAGTTCATCTTTATGGTTTTATTGTAGAGGTTAATTTTCACTGAGATTTTACACACTCTTCTGTTCTCTCGCTCGCTCGAGTAATGAATGATGTTTAATATGACTTTATTACAATGTTACAACTATCCTCACTATTCTGTGTGTGTGTGTGTGTGTGTGTGTGTGTTAGGAATGGCGGGCTTCCTCGGAGTCGTGGCGTATGGACTGTACAGGCTGAAGTCTCGTGGGGAAACCAAGATGTCTGTCCATCTGATCCACATGCGGGTCAGGGCTCAGGGCTTCGTCGTCGGTGCCATGACACTCGGTGAGTATAAAATGTTCAATTCTATCAGTTCAGAGTCATCGTAGACTGGAGTCTGTCCTGGAAAGATGCGGTGTGTGTTTATGAGACTGACATTTCATTACAGAAGTACAGCTTTAGTGTGTGTTTGTGTTTGTCTGTGTGAGTGCAGTTATACTAGTAATACATATCGCCTTAAAATCGTACAAACAGGAAGAGAGTTGTTGGGAAAAATATGCTGTTTCAGAGATTTGACCTTGGTGTCACCTTCACCCCATGAGAGTGACACACACATCCCACAGATACACAGCAGCTCAGGGTTGGTGTATCAGGAGCAAAGTGAGCGAATTAATTTCCTGTCTATGTTTATAACACACTCCCACAGGGCGATAGGAGCATACAGTGAAATTCACTCAGAATAAGTAAACCAAACTTCCATAAATCTCTCATCAGATCTAAGACTTCCACTTTCGTGTTTGTGCTGAGTCATGCTGCTGTTGCATCCGTCCCTAAATGGTGGGCGTGTCTTCACTGTTATGGGCTTTTCTCTGTAGGATGGGCGTGTTCCAACATGTGTCCTTACCTGGTGTGTACGTGCCCGGGAGCTTGAATGTCTTTTGAATGTCTGCCTGTAACACAGGTGTGTGTGTGTGTGTGTCTGTTGCAGGTGTGATATACTCGATGTACAAGGAATACCTGGCGCCTGATAGGAAGCAAACCTGAAGCCCTGCCTCCAGGACTCATTAATCTCAGTTCATTATTTATTCACCTGTGATTAAACACACTTTATTTTAGGTAATCAACAGAGAGATATAAAACATACACATATGTTTCATTTTTAAATAAAACTAAAGCTCATTGCTTCATGGATCTGTAGGACTCCAGAAGTATTGGCACTTTCAATCGAGTTTTGATGTGCTTTCTTCAATAAAGTTTTTATTTTACTGTGTAAAAGGTAACACATATGCTTTCATTAACTATATCAGTGTGTTTTACTGATGTGTCGGTATCCTGGTGATTTAACTAGCACAGTATGATGTCCTGGTTTTACATGAAATACAGTTGTTATAATACTAAGTTAGGTGAGTAAACCTGTGAAATATAACAATGTCTCTCAGGCCCCATCCTGACCTGGTTAAACCATAACTTTAGCCAGGTTGGCATAAGAAAGTTAAACAGCCTGGCATTCACAAGACAGCCCATACATCTTATGAGTGTTTAGCCAGAATTACTGACTTTATTCTCTTACTGGTATAATCAACATCCGTGCACGGTGTACTGTTTACTATAACACTGTGAACACGTGTGTGTGTTTAAAACATTTTATTTTGTGTTTGTGAGCACGTGTGTACAGCAAGCATGTACTATTTCTTATAACACGTGTGCGCGCCTATAAAGCAAAAGAAAGTCTCATTAGAGGTTAAAAACATTTTTACTCTCTCTGTCGTTATTTATATGCGCGCGCGTAATTTGACATCGTGTCGTTTCACACACACTCTCTCTCTCGCCTTCAGTGTGTGTGTGTGTGAAGCAAAAAGGGGGTGCTTCACACACACTCACACACACACACACTGTTCAATTCAATTTTATTTGTTATTTTAACAATTGGCATTGTCCCAAAGCAGCTTTACACAATCAAAAGAATTATTTAAGTTTGTATGGAATTTGAATGTGTATGAATCAAAATGGTCAGATAGTCCTTGATGAGCCAGCCGAGGGCGAGAGAACCTGGCACGGTGTCAAATTACGCACGCATACTTTCTGTTCTACACAAAAACACTGATAGCTTCACACACACACACACAGCGCGTGCGCATAAATAGAAACACTTATCTGTCAGGATTTTTTAAAACTTTTTTTCAAAGGTAAAGTGCAGGTAGGTTCATTTGATTTATTTTTACTTTATATTTTGTATTAATTATTTTTATGTATTTATTTTTTTGAGCTGTGGAACAAATAATTTGGTTTTCCATTATTTCTTATGGGAAAATTAAATTTGGTTTACGAGTGTTTTGGAATACGAGCCCACTGTTGGAACGAATTATGCTCGTAATCCAAGGTTCCACATATGAATAATTAAGAAATTTCAAGGTACATTCGAACAAGAGAAAAAAAATAGGATTTTTTAAAATTAAACTAGTAGAACACACTTTAAATTAAAATTTTGGTCTTAAATTCTCTATATTTGCTGATTTTAAACTTGTAAGATTTAAAATATTTTTTTTCTAAAAATCAATGTACTATGTGTGTCAAGCTGGTGTACATTTTCTCTGAGCATAGCTTTAAAAATGTATAAAATTCTGTGATGTTTAACATACTGTAGTAAGAGTACTAGTTAGGCTAATCAGCTTTTGATCAATTTTCTAACAATAAAACACAATGATTTTTTTTTAAGCAAAACCTTAAACAAACAGAATTGACATTGAGGATGACAGAGTTGATATCAATAACAGAGTTGACCACCCATAGTTTAAGGCCCAAAAACAACAGACTCCAAATCATTTTAAATGTAAAACAAGTACTGTATTTAATCCTAACATATCCTTGTAAATTACAGCTCTTTCATAAAGTGCATGTATCTTATGCATTACTGATTGGGAACATAAAATGCCATAGCTGCTCCCTCACAACCTGGTCATACAAATCTGTTATTGGCTAATTCTATTCATATATCTTTGTTTATTTCTACATGATGTGCCATAACTGAGATTGGTTGGGGAATGATTGAGTACATCATCAAAAACATACCGCAAAACATTCAAAAACATGGTTTGGCCAGAAGAAGCGATTTCTCCCAACTTTGTGTATGTCACTTTTGCATGTGTCTCAATGACCTCAACGATGGTTCTGAGATAAATTTTATTATTATATTTGATAATACACCACTGTCCAATTATATCTTTGCTTTCCCAGTTGATTTCATTTGCTTTCTGTGTTTGTTGCCCTTCCGTGGTGTCAAAAAGGCTTGGCTAAACAATACATTCAGTGGTGGCATAAAGGATAGGCTAAGCATCAAATTGAAATCTTTACGTGTTGTGACTTGTACACTCAAGAATCTGCTTAGTAGAGCAGAGACAGCTAACATCTCTGTAGATTATCTTTCCTGGTCTGAGAGTGATCAGCTGTTGGAAGCTCATTGTTGAAGGAACCACTGGAAGTTGTTTTGGCATCTTCTGTACAGTACATCTTCTGTAAACAGCCTATAACCGCTGTATACAAGTCTGGGCATTCCGTAGACAATCATACAATTGCTTGGCCTTTTTGCTTTGCACCCCTGCTGTGCATCTCCAATACCTGCACTTGTACCTTTGCTTCCTTTCACCCAGATCGGAGAAGTTTTATCCGGGAGACAGAAAAATGTATCCCCAGTTCTAGAATTACCCAAAATTGCCTAAATAAAATCCCCCTCTTTGTAATTTAATCTCAGTATAAATACAGCTGTTCTGTGAAGCCCTCAGAGGTGTGTAAGAGAACATTAGTTTACAAACAGCATCATGAATTCAATTAAATTTTATTTGTATAGCGCTTTTAACAATTTACATTGTGACAAAGCAGCTTTACACAATTAAAAGAATTAAGTTTATATGAAATGTGAATGTGTATGAATCAAAATGATATGATTGTCCCTGATGAGCAAGCCGAGGACGACAGCGACAGTGGCAAGGAAAAACTCCCTGAGATGGTAATAGGAAGAAACCTTGCGAGGAACCAGACTCAACAGGGAACCCATCCTCATCTGGGTGAAAACAGATAGCAGGGATTGATCTGCATAATAATATGCGAAACTTGAAGTTCAGTATAAGAGGAGATGTGTAAGATTAAAGTCCAGTTTGTTCCTGGAGGCTGAGGTAGACTGTAAGAAATTCCAGTCCTGAACTATTGAGTGACTAAAGTCACAGGTCCTCAGAGAACAACTGTCTGCATCAGTCAGGACCACCTTTTTGAAAAAGTGGAGCCATCCCCAGTCACCACAGGCATCCCAGGCAGACTACACAGGGCATCCATGTGATGAAATCTCCAACCAGAAGCAGGACTCCAGGACGAGTTAGACAAGTCCAGAGGGCAGAGGAGGTCTGGATCAATGGCAGCTCAGGAGCGACATGTATAGCTCGACAGAGATAGGTAGAGGAAAAAGGAGAGAGGGAGAGAGAGAGGAGAGAGCAGAAGAGGAGAGAGCAAAAGAGATGGAGAAATAACAGTTAGGTATGGTCACAGTCAAACAATGTATAAGGTGAATGTATATTTAGTGCAGACTGCAAGCAGAGACTCCGGCAGGACTAACTATAACAGCATAACTAAAAGGGAGAGCCAGAAGGAAACACAGACATGAGGGCTCCCTGAGATGTAAAGCAACCAATCACCTCACTGTCAGCAAACCTGAGTGATCAATGAGAGTGAGGAAGACAGCATTTAAACATACCAGTTCACCATAATACTCTACGTCCATGGGTCCCCCAGATCTGCTTCTTTACCTAAGGCTAATCTATTTATAAAAATGATTGGCTAAATAAATAGGTTTTTAGCCTGGACTTAAACACTGAGACTGTGTCTGAGTCCCGAACATTAATTGGAAGACTATTCCATAACTTTGGGGCTTTGTAAGAAAAAGCTCTGCCCGCAGCTGTATTTTTCATAGTACGCGGTACTGACAAGCAGCCTGCATCCTTTGATCGAAGTAGGCGTGGAGGTTCGTAAGACACTAGCAGTTCGCTCAGGTACTGCGGCGCGAGACCATTTAATGCTTTATACGTCAAGAGTAGTATTTTAAAAATCGTTGCGAAATTTCACAGGAAGCCAATGCAATGTGGATAAGGTAGGTGTGATGTGCTTGTATTTCCTGGTTCGAGTGAGGACTCTCGCTGCTGCATTCTGGACTAATTGAAGCTTGTTTAAGCACCTTGTTGAACAACCAGGCAGTAGGGCATTACAATAGTCCACCCTAGATGTGATAAAAGCATGAACTACTGTAGTTTTTCTGCATCATTTGGTGACAGTATATTTCTTATCTTAATATTTCTGAGATGAAAGAATGCTATCCTGGTAATATTATCTACATGTGCTTCAAATAAAAGGCTGGAATCTATAATCACACCGAGGTCTTTTACTGTTGCACTTGATGGAACAGAAAGGCCATTTAAAATCACGGTGTGTTTAGAAAGCTTACTTCTAACTGCTTGTGGTCCTATGACTAGAACTTCTGTCTTATCGGGATTAAGCAGAAGGAAATTAATTAACATCCAATCGCTTATGCCCTGCACACATTGCTCAACTTTAGTAAACTGGTTTTTCTCATCTGGTTTCGCTGAAATGTATACTTGTGTGTCATCAGCATAACAATGAAAACTAATACCATGTTTACGAATTATGTTGCCCAGAGGAAGCATGTAAAGGGAAAAAAGCAGTGAGCCTAAAACAGAACCCTGTGGAACACCAAACTCAACTTGAGAACATGAGGAATGGTCACCATCTAAATCTACAAACTGATAACGATCAGTCAAATAGGATCTAATGAAGCCAAATAGGATCTAATGAAGATTCTCATGAAGCCAAGAGGACATGCCAGACAGGTCAGGGATAAAGTTTAAAGCAGGGATAGGTTATTATTTTTTTTTAAAGGCCCCAGGCTTTGAACATCTCAAAGACTTCAAAAACATCAAAAACTCCAACATCAAAAACTGGAAAGAGTATGGCAAACTGCAAACCTACCAAGACATGGCCGTAACACCTAAACTGACAGGCCAGACAAGGAGAGCATTAATCAGAGAAACAGCCAAAGAGGCCTGTGGTAAATCTGAAGGACATGCAGAGATCCACAGCTCAGGTGGAAAAATCTGTCCACTGGACAACTATTAGTCGAGCACTCCACAAATCTGGTCTTTATGAATAAGTGGCAAGAAGAAAGCCATTGCTGAACAAAAGCCATAAGAAGTCTCGTTTGAATTTTGCGACAAGCCATGTGGGTGACTCAGCAAACATGTGGAAAAAGGTGCTCTGGTCAGATGAGACCTGGGGTGCGTTTCCCAAAAGCATCGTTAGCCAACTATGGTCGCAAGTTCCGTCGTTACCAACGTAGTTCAACAATTCGGTGTTTCTCGAAACCATAGTTCAAACGTACATTCGCAAACAGCGTCGCAAACTTACGTGGTTGGAACTACAGCCTTCGACCTGTGGTTAAAAGCATAGTCCCTTGCCGCGGCTGGGTGTGTTCTATTCACGGTTCACGACCCTACGCCCTATTAGTTTCTAAAAAATTTTCCCAACCACTTTGAGCGATTTGGAAAACTTAATGTTTTGGTGCTCAGATATTAGGCTATTAATTTTTCTGGTATTTTGATTACAAATTCACTTTGAAACGATATAACAGCGATACCATCGCAATTATTCTCCCTTCGAAGTGCCCTACGAAAGCATTATTTATGCCGGTTGGAACACAGCCTTGGTTTCGTTTGTGCAAAGAAAAGGTGAGTTTTTAAGTGAGTATCTTTGTTGTGCTCTCAGAAGTAGAAGTAGAATATGAACTATTCATAGGTTAAAAAAAATAATAATAATAAATAAATAAATAAATAAACAAATAATAATATATATATATATATATATATATATATATATATATATATATCCACCTCCTCCAAAAGAACTGCAAGCTCTTTTGTAGTAAATTGTGGTTTCCGTGTCATTTTTTCACATCAACTCTCATTAAAACATGGCTTTATGTAAAGGGACTTATATAGGAAATGATCTTGAGCAAAATAGGTAACAGGTGTTCACAACACAATCCCAGCATTTTCAAAACCCATAATTTCTTTTTTATTTTAATTGTACTTATGTATCAATACCAAATAAAAATGAGTTCAAATGAAATAGAACTGACAGTTATAAACTTTGTTATTCGAAAAGAGCACATTTAAACTGTGTATGCCTATATATGTTTTATTGTACAAATAATGTTGCGTTTGTGACATTATTACACAACTTTTACGTAACGTCATTGCGAAAGCGCATTGAATGCGAGCCGAAGAGAGAGAAAAAACACTCTACAGTAGGGGGCGATATGTGCCTATGGCACTACTCCGCTATTGTATCGAAGAAGAAGAAGAACGACAGATTAAACCAACATGGTTTTAACGATGGAAGTGCGACACAGGTACTATGGTGTTGGGAAACAGGCGTGACTAGCTAGTTATTTTCTTCAACGTTGCATCGTACAACGGTGGTTAAGCAAAGAGCTACATCGTTGTACGGGAAACGCACCCCAGAACTGAACCTGAAATTTGGCCCTTAAATTTTGAATCTTAAATGCAACTAACATTGCACATGACCCTGAACACACCACTCCCATCATGAAACATGGTGGTGGCAGCATCATGCTGTGGGGATGCTTTTCTTTAGCAGAAACAAGGAAGCTGGTCAGAGTTGATGGGAAGGTGGAAAGAGCTAAATACAGAACAGTCTTAGAAAAAAACCTGTTAGAGTCTGCAAAAGACTTGAGACTGGGGCAGAGGTTCACCTTCCAGCAGGAAAATGACCCTAAACATACAGTCAGAGCAAAATGGAATGTTGGATCAAAAGATATTCATGTGTTAGAATAGCCCAGTAAAAATCCAGACCTAAATCTAATTGCCTAAATCTGTGGCAAGACTTAAAAATTGCTCTCCATCCAATCTGACTGAGCTGGAGCTATTTTGCAAAGAAGAATGGGCAAAAGTTTAATCTTTAGATGTGTGAAGCTGGTAGAAACATACCCCAAAAGGCTTACAGCTGTGATTTTAGCAAAATATTTTTCTACAAAGTTTTGGCTCAGAGGGGCTGAATACAAATTCACTCTACCCTTTGAGTCTGCAGTATGACTTGATGCTTCGCTATGAAGATCCAGTTTTCAACAATGCTTTTGCAACTTCAAAGATATCAATGAGTTGCATGACAGAGCAACACTTACATGCATACAGAACCTTTTGCACGTAAAACTGCCTGTCTTGTACACCAGATACACTGTGAACACCTCTTAATATAATGCAAACATTTGTGTCCTGTTTGTGCAGAGTTCACAAGTATCACGAACAAAGATCTGGAGCGAGACGTGGCTTTAGACTGCTGTAGCCTACATTTGCTTGAGATTTGCAAATTAAAATGTGAAAATGTTGGCAAAACACTCATGAAGATCCTCAATCACTTTGAAATAAAGATACACATTTTTATTTTTCTATTCTTATTTTTTTTTGTTGTTTTTTTACTTTTTTTGTCGCTGTTAGACTTCTTATGTCGTAGCACTTTAGCCGCCTGTCTTGAGTGTTCTTCCCGTTCTCCCTGATGGCAGTGAATTACACAAAGTGTGTTTTGCATAAATACTGCAGTTATTTATTATATAGCAGTGATTTATCAAGTGAAGCCAGAATGACTTTGCATCTCCACCGTAGTGTCTCAACCTTCCCTTATGTTTGCATGACTTGCAGATCACACACAGGTTATTGACACTTATGACACTTATACCTGAAGAAACCCAGCCGCCAGGTCCCAATGCCCTGCACCTCAACATATCAAGCATCGTTGTAATGCTGGAGAGTCACAGTGGAAACCTGCCTCAAGCAATCTGCCTGACATTTGGACTGATGTACAGTCCCAGTCAAAAGTTTGGGCACCCCATCTCATTCAATGTTTTCTGTTCAGTGATTATATTTTCTACATTTCGAACAATACTTGAGATTTCCAAACTACGGAGTAACACAAATGGCACTGGATCATTAAATAACAACAACAGTCAGTTATTTTAAGAACAAACAACAGCTGTTCTGGAACAGTTCGTGCACCTTTGACTTCATCCAGCGGGTGAGGCTAAACTTGGCGTAGGAAATCAGAGGCCAAAACTATAGAGCCTGAGAAACGCTCTTCTGCTCTTCTGCTCTTCTAGCAGTCCTCTGTACTTCATCTGTCAGACTTTAATATTAGTGACTAGGATCCACAACATAATAATTACCTGTACATTCAGTTACAGGGACTACAGTAAAGGTTTATAAGTGAATTGTTTTAATTGTATTTTTTTCACACACACTGATCCAAGTTGGTCAAATTATGTGTTTAAATAAGAATCCTGTTCACTCAGAATTCTTTGTTGTGAGTGTTAGTGAATGTTGTGGAACATGGTTTATCACATTAAAAAAATCTGTATTAATGAATTATTTTTTAGTATTAATTAACACAGGAATGAGGTGGAATGAATTTTCTTAAATTCAGCATTTAAAATTAACTGGCTGAGGCATTTTTAAATGATCCAAACTCTATCTGGAACGCTTTCCCATCCTGTACTGTATTTTCTCTAAAATATATGGGTTGAATTTTTTGTTGGTTAGTAATTATGACATCTAAAAGGTCCCCTTCAAACTGTACAAAAAAAAAAGTTACTCTCCTGGTCTCTCACACTTTATCTGGAACAGCAGGAACAAATTTATCTTTTTGAAAACTGTCTTAACAATAATATCATCTCAGTGGGTAAATCCTTTAAACCCAGTTTATATCAATTCAGTTTATATCAATTATATACCTATAATAATAATAATAATAATAATATGAGAGGTTTTATTCTTGTATTTGTGGTTTGGACTGAACTTTCAGATGTAAAAGATGAAAGCAGTAAAAAATTTCTGCAGTTAATTGGATGATGAGCTCGAGCAGTAACTGTAATGACTTTAATAACAGAATAATGATTTAAGGATGAAAATGCTGCCAGTTGTGGCACTCCTGTATAAAGTTACTGTATAAACACACTTATTATTTTCATTAAAGTCACTTTTTCCTAAATGTTCGTGTGTGTGTGTGTGAAAGTTTTCTCCTTAAAATAGTACAGTACAAACAGGAAGTGAGCTGTTGAAAAAACTAAGCTGTTTCAGAGATTCGACCTTGCCGTCACCTTCACTCCATAAGAGCGACACACAACAGTTTAAGGTTAGTGTTTCAATCGCAAAGTGAAGGAATTTATTTCCTGCCTGTGTATATAACACACACACAGACCCCTACACACACACACACCTACACCCATCCACCAGTCCCCCCCCCCCCCCCCACACACACACATTAAAGCTGTATTTCTTTAATTAAACATCAGTCTTATAAATACACACTGCATGTCCTCGGGACAGACTGCAGACACTGCTGAGTCATGCTTCTGTTGCATCTGTCCCTGTACACAGTGTCTTTACTTTATAGGCATGTCTCTGTAGGATGGACGTGCCACAACATGTGTCTTCACTTGATGTGTACCTGCCCCAGTGCTTGAATGTCCCTTTCTGGCTGTAACACAGGTGTGTGTGTGTGTGTGTGTGTGTGTGTGTGTGTGTGTGTGTGAAAGAACATACTACATCACCTCCACACCTTATGGTCGCTAAATCATATGAAATAATGAAATAATTTTCAATTAGCATAATCAATTTGAAATTAATTGCTGTATAGACGTCAGAGTGCAATACAATGAATTATTTTTTCGCCATGGCTCATTTTCTTTAAAGAGCATATATCAGAAAACATTTCCAATGACCACACCCTGTACACCACCTTACACACTTATATAACATAGACGATGTTCGGGTAAAACATCCCGAGGCTAATAAAAGTGTGAAAATTGTAGGTCCTTTGTACCTTCACTCTGTCCTCCTCCTCCTGTGCTGTAAGTATGTATGTGTGTATTTTTGTGAGTGTGAGAGAGCGTAAGTTTTGTGTTTTGGCCTTGTTGTCCCGACAAGGTTGCAAACATTGTCGTACAACATTGGGGCAAAATTCAGGCACCGACACCAGTCTGCTCTCACATTCCTGCACACTCTGTCTGGTGGAAACCAATCTTTATTTGCTCCTTTATTTCTTTAGCTTTTTTCATATCCAAAGCTATACTGTAGCTTTGCCAGTATGGTTCCTTATCACAACTGATCAAGATGTCCAAAAGATTCTCTGTTCAGGGGGCATTGCAATTGATTTTGAAAGAGAGAGCTGCTTTTGATAATGATGTAGGACCAGAACAAGCCCTTTAGCAGGTAGCAAGTGAGCTTTTGAGCTTTTCGTCGAAGAGCCCATCCAGATTGTTCTACATTGCACTAATTTAGAAGGAAAGCAATTTTTTTTTCACATGCCCACTTCGGGGCTCTTATCCTTTTTGGAGTTTTCAGGTCCAAAGGGGAATCCACAGAATCCTGGTAGGATCCAGAAACTGGCAGAGAACATTTCCTGCAACAATGTCCCTGGAAAACTTCCACATGTTCTTTTGCTGTTTGGGCTCAGCGTTGAATGATTATTTGAAACTGAAGCGCTTCGTGATTCATGCTACAAGTCATTTTATCATGAAAAGATTATTACGTTGTGCTCGGACCACTGAGCGTCTGTGAATTCCAAAACTGACATTTTTACCATTAAAAATAAGAATGTTTTTACAAGCCTTTGGACTGTTCTTTGTGCTGTTTTCTTTAATAATAACAATGGACAGATAGAAACAGAGAATCTGTCTAAACAAAAGTAATTGCAGCCGTTTTGCAAATGTCCCTTTGCGCCACCTGGCGGTCATTTCACAAATTACTTTGAATCGCGATTGATTTATTTTGGCTGTTGCCGTTTGGCCGCTGCAGAGTGCGCGGCAGTAATAGACATTCCCCTTGAGTAGCTGCCATCGGGACGGTGTGGGACAAGTGGGTGCACCGTCTCACACTATTTCACAACCCTGGGGCTATTATTCTTGGTTGCGGCCAGCAACAACAAAAAGAAGTGCTGGGAAGTGTGTGAACCCAAGATGGACAGAGAAACACTATGTACATGCATCAAGAATTACATATGCAATATACAGTACACACAGTAAAACTCTGTCCCTCGTGTGTTGTGTAGCCTGGTATGAAAAGGCAATGTGTTCAGTGGGGCTGATGTGTCGGCTAGACTCACATGATTCAGCTTGTGTTGTGTAAAATGACCCAAAAGGATTAAACTAAGTCTAATTAAGTTCATATAAATCAAAATCAATAGTTGCTCAATTTGTAAATCTGTTGATTTTTTTCACTCATATTGATAATTGCTCTTTTTTATTACATTTTATTAATGTCACTGTAATTCATACAGTAAATGTGATCTAACAAAGGTAAATATATCCTGTGTATATTGCTTGTAATCAGGTCGAAGTAAACATCTGTTGAATATTGTGTTGAATTAAAAACTCCAAAATGCAGCGGGTCCACCAGACCCAGGACACCCAGGTCTAAATAACAAAAATATGATCACCACACAAGGACTAAATTGATTAAATTATGTAAATTAATTCATATTATATTTAGTGTTCATTTACATGATTTTAATTGTTCACATTATGTAAATTATTTGCATTGTGTAATTTTATATTATTTACACTCAACTCTTTATTATACTATTTACAAGAAAGAAACGTCCCTTTTTCAGGACTGTGTATTTCAACAATAATGTTGTAAAAATCCAAATAACTTTACAGATCTTCATTGTAAAGGGTTTAAACAATGTTTTCCATGCATGTTCAATTACCCATAATCAATTAATTAACATGCACCTGTGGAATGGTCGTTAAAACCTTAACAGCTTACAGAAAGTAGGCATTTAAGGTCACAGTTCCTGGAACCACCAGGAACACACAATCCCTCCATCAGTGCTCAGACTGTCCGCAATAGGCAGTCCATGAGGAGGAGATGCACTGCAGTACTTCAAGCAGCTGGTGGCCACCAGATACTGACTGGTACTTTTGATTTTGAGCCTCCCTTCATTCAGGGACACATTGGGAAACATTTTTAGTTTATGTCTTATGGTGTTGACTCTTTTAGTGTTCATACAAATATTTACACATTAAGTTTACTGAAAGTAAAAACAGTTGAAAGTCAGAGGACGTTTCTTTTATTGCTGAGTATATAATATAATATAATGCAATATAATATAGTGTAATATAATATAATATAGAACTATATACTATATAATAACTCTTTATTAGTGTGTGTGCGTGCGTCTGATAAACAGAACTGGTTACAAGGTAAAAGTCCTCCACAGGGAGTTACTGTATAACTTAGATACTAAATAAATGTGTGTGTGTGTATGTTGTGTATGTGTTATACATATGTGTGCCAGGGGTAGCTCAGTGGTTAAGGTATTGGACTACGGTTCGGAAGATCCCAGGTTCAAACCCCACAACCACCAAGTTGCCACGTTTGGGCCCCTGAGCGCGGCCCTCAACTGCTCAGATGTGTGATGAGATAAAAATGTATGTCACTCTGGATAAGAGGGTCTGCCAAATGCCAAAATGTTATCATTCATTGGATTTAAACTTTTAAATTTTTTACAGTTTCACAATTTTATTAAAGTCCCATGAGGAAGGGTTAGCATTAGCGTGGTGTGTGAACCCAATGCTAACACACAAACCCCTAGGTATCTGGAGATGTACCAGCCCGAGCACTTAGTGAATATGAGCACCGTTATTAACAAATAATTTATTTAATGACTATTATTAATTGAACCCGAAATGCGTAAAATACATTACATTCTCATACAGCTGATGTTCATGATGACATCACTGTACAGGACCATTCATTTCTATAAAACACTGTGCTACACACAGACACACACACCACAGTGATCAGACAGTGCCACGCCTACAGGAAACACCACCATTTTTGCTGTTTGCTAATTTAACGCTGATCTCTCTCTCTCCCTCTCTCTCTCACACACACACACACACACACACACACTGTTTTGTGATTTTAGCGTTTTGTGATTTTAGCGTTACTGTTTGGTAGTTCAGTGCAGGGATGGATTTAGAGATCTGAGACGGGAACACACACCAGCCGATGGAACGTTACTGACACACTAAGGAACTCCTATTCACACCTCACATCTGAGCTCTCAGGTGTGTTTTCATCAAGTACAGGGATACAAGAATTGTTCTGCTCTGATCCCACTCATCACTACCTGCTACTGTGTGTGTGTGTGTGTGTGTGTGTGTGTGTGTGTGTGTGTGTGTGTGTGTGTGTGTGTGTGTGTGTGTGTGTTTCTCACCAGGTAAGTGACGAAGCAGAGGGCAGAGCAGCAATGACCGAGAGCAGCACACTGTTCAGAGCTGTCACATACCACAAAGTACAGATTAATCACACACACCATCAGGATGGCGTGACCACCTCCAATCTTTCCGAAACCTGCACAAGTACACAAACAAACACAGTTTCATCATCAGAACGTCATCAGTGCATAAGAAAGACAGGAAGAGGACACTGTCTCACTGTCTGTCACCCAAACCATAATCATTTCCATACTGATAATATGTAATAGTTTGGAGACTAGTTTCGTCACACACCTCTCTGTGCTAAGAGACTGAGGCCTAAACCCTGACTGATACAGTTTGTTTATGCTATTCCTATGTAGATATCAAAATGCTGTTGCGCTACTATCTTTTCTATCTACTATCTTAGATCTTAGAGATAAAGGGGAGGTTTGATATCAACACAAGGTTGCACACACAGTCTGAACCATATTACCACGTCTGCGGTTTCATCATGGACAGCAAGGTAGAACAATGAGCGAAACTGATGCATGATGTAGTAAATGACCAATAAAATGTTTAAGGGAATTTTTTTAATATTCTTCCCCAAGTGCATTTGTAAGGTTAGACACTGATGAGAAGTCCTGGCTCACAGTCTCCACTGTAATTCATCCTGAAGCTGTTCTATCGGGTTGAGGTCAGGACTTAGAGGACTGTACAGTCCTTCCATGGATCGACTCGCTCAAATGACATCCGAATGTAATTAATATAATAATATCTATAATTATTACTAGTGCTGATCGATGTGTTTACACACCTTTACAGAACAACAGCAAGTGTGTTACAGAAAAACACAGTGTCTAAACGGGACTCGAGTCTCTTTACTTGGCCTGGTGGTCCATTCTCTCGCTATACGAGCATGCCTCACTCTTATAGTCAACATCCGTAAGTATAATTGAAAGTGATAAAATGTCCTTAAACCTCAACTGCTCTATTGTGTAATGAGATAAAGTGGCTCTGGCTAAGGGATAAATCCAGTGGGATGTGAGGGAGGCAGGTGTGAACATGAGTGAAAGATTATAAAGTTTTATTAAATGGGACAAACAGAACAATGAGGTCAATCAAGGTCAGGGTAGAGAAGAGCTTCAGGTGATCAGTAAACATTGTAATCCAGGGCACGTTAGGGTAGGAGGGGCAGAACAGAGGATCAGTAATGAAAGGTAAGATCATTATTAATAATGTGCATCAATCAGACACAATGCTTTCTGTTATAGAAAATAAAACTTGTGGAACAAATTAAACATAAAACAGCACAAACAATATGTTTTATATAATCAGTTTAATTATAAATCACTCTCACAGTGTCTGTGCAGCTTATTTGCATATTGTGTCGTAAAAAAACAACAAACACTAAAAATATTCTCAACATTGCATCTCATCTCAATCTTTTTTCTGTTGTTATATAAGGCACAGAGTAAAACTTAAAAAAAAAAATTAAAATTATGAAACGTTTCTCACGTGGAATAAAGCTAATACTTTATATATAAATTATTAAGATATATATATAAAAATTTCATATTATTTAGAATGCAAATTCTCAGAGCTCAGATGTAACGAAGCCTCTAAGTGTTTTAAACACCTGGAATGCAACGCAAAATCAAATGACATCCGACTGTAAATAATATAATAACCAGAAAATAATAGAATAATTTGGTAATTGTGCTGATTGGTGTGTTTACACACTTTTACAGAACGACAGCGAGTGTGTTACACAAAAACACAGTGTCTAGATGGGACTCGAGACTCTTTACTCTGCCTCTTGTTCCTCAGACAGAAGGTATTGATCAATTCTCTAGACAAGCAGGTCTGACAATAGTGCAGCTTTATATTATTACCTAATGGTTTCCATAGTAACGGATCATTCACAGGGTCGTGTACAGCGCACGCTGCACTGATCACAAAACATCTGTAAACGTGTTTAGTGTAACACCAGTGTAAGGAGTCTCCAGTGTGAGCGCTGTGTAACAGTCAGATGGAAAGTTGACGCCTTCCTCAGGAATGTAACGGAATGCGCTGTGACGTTTTTCGCATGTTAACAGAGAGAAAGAGAATAAAGCGAGGCATGTGAGGGAGCGAGTGTGTATAGCTGCTGTCACATGTATAGTATGTGAGAACAGGAACTCGCTCATCTCTCAGACATACGAAGCTACAAATGGATAAAAAGCGCAATGTGTCGTTTATTAACGGAGGAAAAGTGTATAAATGTTCACTGTATAAATGCAGATCATTTACTGCTTTCTGTTTCACCCAAATGAGGATGGGTTCCCTGTTGAGTCTGGTTCCTCTCAAGGTTTCTTCCTATTACCATCTCAGGGAGTTTTTCCTTGCCACTGTCGCCCTCGGCTTGCTCACCAGGGACAAACTGACCATTTTGATTCATACAAATTCACATTTCATACAAACTTAAATAATTCTTTTGACTATGTAAAGCTGCTTTGCGGCAATGAAAATTGCTAAAAGCGCTATACAAATAAAATTGAATTGAATTGAATTGAATTGAAAAGTGTTAAAGTTGGTCCAGGACGAGTAAAACCGCTCTGAGGAGGAACCCTTTCACAGCGTAGACGGTCCTCCTCTAACATCTCTCTCAGGAGTGTGTGGCGTTTATAAAACATGTAGAACTGCTCTCCTGTAAGTGTTTTTTTAATACAATCCTTTAGTCCTTTATAGACTTTAGTTCAGAGCTCCAAGTTTAATATGTTCCTGTTCGCTTTAAATAAATAACTGCAGCGCTCATCTCTCAGCGTTCACGTCACACAAGTGGATGGAGCTCAGGGGTTTATCATAATAAAACATTAACAATGCCCAGTATTTCAGGGTTTGTACATACTGTGCTCCTATTGGCTGTATGTAAACGCATTAATCAACTGTAACAGAATATACAGGAAGTTTAGCTGCGAATGCTAACATGCTAAACATTACACGGCTTGTTGCAGAGGACAAAACCTTGGTAAGTAGTGTACACTACAGAAAGAGGAAGTCCAGTGTTCAAGCCAGGCTGTTCACTTTACTCACTACAACAATAATAATTAAAAATAAAATAAAATAAAATAAAATAATAATAATAATAAAACCAAATAAGTGTGTGTGTGTTATCGATCCAGGTCTGTGTCCAGGGTGTTCAGCAGGTACGTGTCCATGTGGCTCTGCACAACCTGAACATCAAAACACATAACAACGTTAAACAACAATCACTTGTTTATATATTTTAGACAATTTACATATAGACTGTAAATATAATATATGTGTGCGTTTTGTTTTTTTTGTACAAAATTTAGGAACACTGTGATGATCTTATTATGAGTGTTACAGCAGCTGACCAATCAGGAGCCTCAACTCAAACAAAAAGTGAAACCTTTTAACTCTGTGCTCGGGTGTTGCTTACATGATCAACTTGTTATAGTGCGCAAAGTATTTTACGTTATTTAATAATTTGATGTATATTCTGTACATTTCATTTATTTAGACTGTTTACAATCTTTAAATTATTAAAATTATATTTAGTGTTCATTTACATAATTTTTATTGTTCACATTATGTAAGTTATTTACACTGTGTAATTTTATACTAATTACACTCAACCCTTATTTTACTATTTGCAGAGTAAATTGTTTACCACATTTCCATTCTGATTGAACTTTTGTAATTTGTTTACATGATGTATATAGTTATTTACATTATTTCAATTGTTTACATGATTTAACATATGCACATTGTTTTTTTTGACATTATGCAAGTTATGCGCATTTATTTTTATTGTGCATTTTATTGGCATAGTTTGTTAACATTATGTAAATTATGCTTGTTGTTAGTTTACATTATGTACATTGTTGACATAACTTTGTTTCTTGGTAACATTAATTAGGCAGTTTTCATGTAGGATGTTTATTTTAATATAATATAAAATTATGTACATTGTTTAACACAATGCAAATTGTGTACATTTTAAATTAACATCACTTGCTTACATTTTTTAGACAATTTCCATATAGGATGTTTAATATAATATAATATAATATAATATAATATAATATAATATAATATAATAGTGGATGTAGACTGAACACTTGTGTAGTGGATGTAGTTTTCCTGCAGTCTGGTGGTTTATGATGGATATAAACTCTTTATTGGTGCTGTGTGTGTGTGTGTGTGTGTGTGTGTGTGTGTGTGTGTGTGTGTGTGTGATAAACTGAACTGATCTCTGGGTTACAAGTTAAAAGTCCTTCACAGGGAGTAACTATATAATTTAGATAGAGAATAAGATAATGAATAAATGAGTGATGATGACGATTATGGTTATGATGATGACGACGATGATGATGATCATAAAGGTGATGAAGCTGATGGTGGTGACTGATGATGAAGATGATGGTGATTGTGATGGTAATGATGAGGATGATGTGATGTTTGTTAGTTTTTTTTCCTTCAGTATTTTAAATTGCACCTCCTCAGTTCTATCCTCACACTTTAGCTCTGTCTCCTGTGCAGGATTTTTACTTCAGACTCCACCAGACTGAAGGTAAAGCTGAAGGTTCAGCAGCACTTACTGTGTGAGCTTTCTGAGCTACAGTACAGCTGCAGCAGCTTGCCACAAGATTTAACACAACCATTAGCTTCATTACAGCTCACGCGGACTCCACACACACCACATCAGCTTAGCGTGTTGCCTAAATGCTCACTGTTCTGTTTATTGGTGTGTGAAATAACAGCATGATGTTTTTATTTAATAAAGTTCTGAACAAACACAAACTGCACAAAAGATGTCTTTTGGAATAAAAAAAAATATTTTTGGAATCGGAAATGTTTTAAAAGGTTACTCTCGTTGCTAACATGCTAACACACTAATTAGCTAACATCAGGAGTATATAAACAGGGAGACATGTGTAACTGTGTTAAGTTACATGAACTGAGATTGTAGAGTGTTTATTAGAGCACAATGAATTTATTAAATTAATCTCTGGCATTCTCTCGGGTTCAGTTAGTTCTGGGTGCTAGTCAGATAAAATGTTCATTAGTTAGCGTGAAAAAGCTAGTTCATTATTGTAAATATCTAAATGTACAGTGTGTGTGAGAGAGAGATATTAACTGTTTTAAATTATCTGCGTACTTAAGGAGTTACAGGTACAAACTTTTACTTTGAGTTTTATTCGATTTTCCCGCAGAGAGACAGCAGACAGGGACAGTGTGGAGTTTAATCCAGAGCCTACAGTACACACACCTGAGTTACCCTCAGCAACAGTCCAGTCTAACACACATCAGGTGTTTAAGCTGTTTATATATATATATATATATAGATATATCTCAAACACAGACACACACAGGATTTTTTACATAAGATAAAAGTCATTTTTAAATAAAAGTGATAAATAAAACAAATTAACAGAATTCACATATATAAAGAGTTTAACTTGTTAATGAGGAAAAGGTACAGAAATGCATTCTGGGTAAATCCTCTAACAAACTTCACTCGAGAGAGAAATAAAAGAAGAACAGATCAGTGCTTAAAATGGAGGACAAGAACACTAAGACCAAGGGCACTAAGAACAAGGGGACTCAGACCAAGCGGCAGTTTCATGTTGTTACACTGCACAGCGCCCCCTAGCATCACAGCATTCTCTCTTTGTTACTTATACTTACATGAATAACTCATTAATCGTCAGTTGAGAAGTGAAACTAACACAGATCATCCTGTCCAAGTTCCAGTGATCGGATTATTCTACTCAAGTTTATTAATAAATTATTTATTCCACAAAAAAAAAAAAGGAAAGATAAGAATAAATCAACAACTCAAACGTAGACGCGACGCATACACACTTGCTGTTACACAGAAATAACGACAAACCTGACCTTTAAAATTCATCGATGCTAGCTTTTAAAAAAAAAAAAATCACACGGCAGTACTCTAACGCTAATTAGTGGGTTAGCATGAAGACAGGAAAGCTGCTCAGGGTGTGTATGTGTGCGTATGTGTGTGTATAGATCAGATACATGGCATCTGATTTTATGAACCATTAGGTATATTTAAAGTCTTTAAAGTTTCACAGTTTTAATAAAAAGTCCCATGACGAACAGTGTTAGCGTTAGCACGGTGCGCAAACACACACACACACCCTGAGCGATCTGGAGACGTGCTAGCCAAGCGCTTAACGAGGACAAGCCGATTGCTTAACGAGAACGAGCAGTGTTATTAACAAACGATTTATTAACGAATATCATTAATTAAACCCTTATTGCGTAGATTTCATTATGTTCTCATAAAGCTGGTGCTTCTGATGACGTCAGTGTTCAGGATCATTAATATCTATAAAACAACGCACTAAACACCCACACACACCAGTCTCTGTGTGTTTACTCTTTTAGGAATGTTCTGGTAAATGTTGGTTAATGTGTGTTTTGGAGTGGGATAGTGTGTGTGTGTCAGGGGTGTTAGTGTGTGTGTGTCGGGGGTGTTAGTGTGTGTGTCGGGGGTGTTAGTGTGTGTGCTGTTTAGGAGTCATACTCCGGCTGTTCCTCTATCAGCACACTGGGTGGATTTCTTACCCTGCCGCACATGCCCAGACAGGACACACCCAGAGCGATCAGACAGTGCCACGCCTACAGGGAAAAAACACACACACACACACACACACACACACACACACACACACACACACACACAGACTTAGACTGCTTTATTCAAATAGAACTAAGCACAAGAACATAAAGAGGAAATAAACACACACACACACAGAGTACTGTATGTCTGCACAATAAGGTGTAAAGAGGTGTAAAGCGTGGATCAGGCACCCATTGGAGCTGTTCTTTGATCTGACTGGTCAGAAGGGTTTTTAGCGTTAATGTCTGGTAGTTCAATGCAGGGATGGATTTAGAGATCTGGCCTTTATTTACTCAGCATCTCAGAGTAGGAAATCGGTGGCCAAAAGTGGCCAAAGATTCTCAGTATGACACAATTTTGGTCCTACTTTTAGGAGTAGAAGTAAGTGCTATTTCTCAACATTCTTAATATAGGAAATCACACACTCCTATCTCCACCAAAATGTTGGAGAGCTCCGGAGGTGTCCTAACTGGTTAGGAGTAGCAAGGAGATGGCATTCAGGCAGAGATGTGTGCAGAGGAGAGACATTTTAGTAACACTGAATGAGAATTCAGTGCTCGTTAAAGACTTGTTTGGACAAAAAATACTTTTTTTTTTAAATTATAACATTGCATGTGGTATGTAACTGTTTAATTAAACATGTTGTACGTTGTCTCCGCATGTCATGCAGCCGAGTCACACATATGTAAGTTATGTCTATGTGTATAAAGTTTTCACACGACTGCCACGATTTTACCATTTCGCTTTCCACCGTTTAAAACTACAAACACCTGTCATAACTACAACACCCACTATAATGTGCAGCCTAACATGAGAGTATACAAAATGTTACTTAACACCCAATAGGTTAAAAAAAAAAAAAAAAAGTACAGCAACTGCAGTAAGTTCCGTTCCAGGTGCATGTTCGTAAGTGGGATTAGTTCGTATGTCAGGAACAAAGTGAGTCTCTTATGCGTTTGACACTAATATAATACAACAATATAAAGCATACCAATCCACTTGACTAAGTTTGTCCCCTTTTCCAACACTGCCATCATGTGGCCAAAAACCATAACCGCGCCTAAGGAAATGAATCTAACAATGAAATGTTGTCTCTGCGCATTTAAATCTTGACAAGGGGAATCCTGGGGCCATTTTCCAGGAAAACATTCTATCAAAGTTTTCCACTTTCTTGGACTGTGAACTCAATTTTGTTAAGGTTTTTTCTGAAATTAGGATTATTCATCACCAGGACAGTTTTCAGGACAAGGACTTTTTCTATCATTGTGTTCCCAGACAGATTTATTAAAACTGGTAGGGCCAACTAATTTCTGACGCACCCCCTCCCACACACATACAATAGACCGGACTTTAGACATTTAGTGATTTCCCATTTTTTAAAATGTTGAGAAACAGTTCTTACTTCCGAAATTGCATCACTCTGAGAATTTTTGGCCACTTAGGATCGATTTCCCAATCTGAGACAAGAACGGTACACACTGTACACACACCAGCCAGAGGAACATTACATACACACTAAGTAATTCCTCACACCTCCTCAAACATCTGGCTTACATTCCGGTACTGTACGGGAACGGTAGTATTGTTCTCCTCTCCACTGTGACTGATCGACACTCATCACCACCACAACCTGCTACTGAGTGTGTGTGTGTGTGTGTGTCTCTTACCAGGTAAACAACGAAGCAGAGATAAGCGACGGAGAGCAGAGCAGCAAAAACATAGAGCAGCACGCTGTTCAGAGCCGTCACATACACCACCACAAAGTACAGATTAATCGCACACACCAGCAGGATGGTGAGACCACCTCCAATCTTCCAGAACCTGCACACACACAAAAACAAAATTTGTTTAATTAGTTAGGTATTTCACTGCATATAATACTGTGTATGGTAGCATTTGTGACAAACTTTAATTTCATCATTAGAATCCTGTAGTGTCTGTAGTAAATCACACTGAAGACTAGAGGGCAGTGTTTTATTTTTTTGTCTCCCAAACCATATACATTTTTTATATTGATAATATGTGGTATGTTTTGTGTGTGTGTGTGTGTGCGTGCGTGCGTGGATGCGCGCGAGACGTACAGGCCGTTGGCGAAGTCATTCATGATGGAGGTAAGGCTGGTGAAGGTCAGTATGGGGATCAGCGCGAACGGGAGCTGTGTGTGACAACAAACAGGAAGAAATAAACACAAGGCAACACATACACACACAGAGCTTATTTCAGCCCCCAACTAATTTTAGATATTTCTATAGAACAATCTAGTTAACTCACTAATTGGACTAGTTAACTTACCTGCATACTCTGCAGTACATTAAGGAAATCATTCATGCCAGTTAAGTGTGTGACATCCTGGAAAATCGCCACAAGCAGCGTGGGGAAGATCGCAATGGACCGTGTTAACAACACACGCGCAAACCGAGACCAGCGCAGATTCAGGAACCCCTGATATAGATAGAGAAAGAGAGAGAGAGAGAGAGAGATGTGGTGTTTTAAGAGTGTGATGGAGCGGAAGAACTCGAGTGTCCTGCATGGACCCCTCACTGAACTTAATTCCACTGAACCAGCAGCTCTGGGATGAACTGGAACCCAGACATAAGATACACATCCAATTATTCAGTGTTTCCGTTCCAATACATTTGCTCACCTAAACATCAGGTGGTCCTCGACCAAAGGTGTCATGTTCCAGATGTGTTTAACAACTTAGAAGTAAACATCAGCCGCTACAATTATGAAATCATCTTATTCATCTTCTGATCTCAAACCCGTGTCCTCAGTGTAAAAGAAAAACTGGCCCTACTGTTCCAATACTTTCGGAGGAGGTGGTAGGTATATATATATATATACCCTTTTCTTCTACGGTGTAAAGAAAAAGGAAGCTGGTCGAGTTGTTGTCTATATTTAGGGCCCCTTTAGGAAGAAACTTCTCCTCAGTCTCACTGTGTTGGCCTTCAGGAAGTCGAAGCAGCAGAAATAAGACTCTGTTTAAATGTCTAAAGTCCTCCACCATCTTCCAGGCCTTAATTCAGCACTGCAAATGAGCTAATCGTACCACTCACTGCAAAGCAGCTGGTCCGGTGTAGTGCTGTTCCAAAACCAGGCTGTGGTGTTTCCCGTCAGGATGCTCTCGATGGTGCACAACGTATCTCAATAAACTAGAATATCATGAAATGTTTTTTCTGAATTTAATTGCAAAAATTTAAGAGTGGGGGTGCTCTTGCCTGGGAATGGAGTAGGACGTGTTTGGCTCGTGCTCTCGCCGAACTCTTGTTTTTTTTTTTATATAAATAAGCGCTTTATTTTACAAAAACTATATAAAAATTTATTTGATTTTCACTCTGAAATAAGGGGAAAATTAATATGCGGGTCAATGGCGGAAAAACTTCCTTTTTTTCCTATTTTTATTACTATTATTATTCTTACTGTTATTACTATGTTATTCCGCAGATTTTACGACATATCATAGTGCGCTATTTGAGTAACTTTAGTTTGGTGGGTTTGGCGGGAGCGGGCGCTGTTGGCTCTGTAGAACTCCAGACTACCAGACTTATTCTGTCAGATGTCCATGTTAATTTTTACTTGTTAACAGGTTGCTTATATGGATTTCATAAATATAAATACTACTTCTTAAGATTTCTAAAGGGCTGTATGGCTGTTTAGTTAATTTTGTGAGCTGGAATGTTAAATCACTTAACCATCCAGTGAACATAAAAAGATATTTGCACATTTAAAACAACTTGGACTCTTTAGGAGACTAAAGTCATTCATGTACAACGGATCATTTTCGGCTCAGAGGGATTTGGGCGGAACAGATATATCACTTCAATTTCCATTCAAAAGCTAGAGGTGTGGCCATACTCATCAAGAAAAATACACCATTCACTATGACTAGTGTAGGGGCTGATTCCTTAGGGCGATATGTTATTGTAGTGGGGCAGCTTTATTCCCTCCCAGTCATCCTGGCCAATTTTTATGCACCAAACTGGGATAACCCTGCATTCTTTTCAAACCTTTTCTCTCGGTTACCAGATATATCATCACACCACCTTATTCTTGGTGGCGACACGAATTGTGTACTCTTCCCCGTTTTAGACCGTAGCTCATCCAAAAAAGCTCCCCTTTCTAAATCAGCATGTTCAATTAAACTTTTTCTTAAATCATATGGTATAGCTGTTTGGCGGTTTCGTAACCCTACTTCGATAGAATATTCCTTCTTTTCCTTTGTTCATAAGACCTTTACCCGTATAGATAATTTTTTCCTAGACAAGAGACTTCTTCCTTTTATTACCAAATGTCATTATGGAGCTATAGTTATATCTGATCATGGTCCCCATATTATGAAAATGCGTATCCCCAATACACAATTCGGCTACCGTCACTGGAGGTTCAACTCTCTGCTTCTATCAGAGGAAGCTGTTACTAAATTCATTTCCTCTAAGATTACATTATTCCTTGAAATCAACCAAACACCAGGGATGTCCTCTTCAACTATATGGGAGTCACTTAAGGCATATTTACGAGGCCAGATAATTTCATATTGTGCAAGGAAGAATAAAAATGACACTCCTTAAAAAACTGGCTGATGAGATACTGGAGCTAGATAGACTATATAGTTATATACCTTCTGCAGACACAAAAAAAGCAAATACTTTTGCAGACTGAGTTTGATCTCCTGTTAACAAGGCAGGCTCAATATCTTATTTCTAAATCAAGACATGTCCCATGAGCATGGGGACAAGGCTGGGCCAATACTTGCTCATCAGCTAAGACAAAGGATTGCCAATCAGTCCATCCCTGTAATTAACAATGAGCAAGGATTAAAAAATACTAATAGCCTTAAAATTAATGCATGTTTCCAAAATTATTATCAGTCACTATATACTTCCGATTCGTGTGTCGACCCTCTCTCCCTGGAGGACTTTTTCAATAATATACATATCCCTTCTATAGATCCAGTGACGGTTGCTGAATTGGAAGAAAATCTCACGGTGGAAGAGATAGCCTCTGCAATTAGATCTCTGCAGAGTGGCAAATCACCAGGACCGGATGGTTTCCCAACAGATTTCTTTTTAAAAATTTCAGAGCAGCTTTTCCCTTTATTGTTATCAGTTTTTGAAGAGTCACTTTCATTAAAATCCCTACCACCAACCATGCGTCAGGCAGTCATCTCATTAATCCTTAAAAAAGACAAGAACCCTCGACTGTAGCTCATTCTGTCCAATCTTCCTTCTTAATACTGATGCCAAAGTGCTTGCTCAAGTCCTTTATTCAGGGTATTCAACGGACAGGATTGCAACATATTTGCTTTATGCTGACAACATGTTTAATATATTAGTCACAATCCCTGACAAACTTACCCAAGTTAGTGACTCTACTTACAGAGTTTGGCAAAATATCTGGCTATAAAGTCAATATTCAGAAAAGTGAACTAATGGTGATGGGGCCAGTCTTTCACCTTTAAGCTCAATTCACTTTAAAATTAGCTCTAAAAAAAATTAAATACCTTGGGATTTGGGTTACGCATGATCATAAAGACTTGTTCGGAGCCAATTATTCACCTCTTTTATCCAATCTAAAACAAGATCTTGAGCGTTGGAACCACCTCCATCTTTCATTGGGTGGAAGAATTAATACAATAAAAATGAGTGTATTGCCCACGTTTTTGTATATTTTTCAGTGCCTTCCGTTATTCTTAACAAAATCTTTCTTCTCCAAATTAAATAATCAGATTGTAACCTTTATTTGGAACAAAAAAACACCAAGAATTAAAAGAAGTATACTGCAGAGACCTCGTGTAAAAGGAGGGAATTTCCTGTATTATTACTGGGCAGCCAATATAAGAGCACTGATGTTCTAGTTAAATAATGACATTAATCCCCCTGTTTGGACAATTCTGGAGGGGGCCTCAGTTAGGCCCACTTCTCTAATAGCATTATTGTGTTCTAAAAGACCACTTATTTAACCAATCTCTAGTTTGACCTCTAATCCAGTTGTTATACATTCAGTTAAAATCTGGAACCAATTCAGACTATCGTTTTCCCTTAAAGAGGTACCAAGGGCTGCTCCAATTGCTAAAAATTACATGTTTGTTCATCTATGAAGGATGATGCTTTTAAAGTTTGGGCTAGAAAGGGTTTGGTCTCATTGTCTGAACATTCTGATGGAGATTTTGCATCCTTCGAACAGTTGGTACAGAAATACGACATTCCCAAATCACATTTTTATAGGTACTTTCAGCTTCGAAACATTGTGGCATTGAATTCTAATAATTTCCCATCATGTCCTCCACTTTCTTTATTAGATTCAATATTTGAATGTAAATCAGTCCAAAAACAAACTATACGCAGGGTTTATGAATTACTCAGAAATAAGACAGATTTAGATGAACCAATTTCAGAGGAAATCTGGCACAAAATATTACAGGGAATTTTCTCATCATCCATTTGCCTTAGACATGCTGTAATACAATTTAAGATCATCATGTGCATCGTCTACACTGGTCAAAAGTCAGACTTTCTATGATTAAAACTGATATAGACACCACATGTGACAGATGCAGGCAGGCTCCTGCAACTCTGCTGCATATGTTCTGGACTCGTCCAAGACTCTGGACCAATATTTTTGAGACTTTTTCTGAAATATTTGGAGAGATAGTAGAGCCATCTCCAGTTATTGCATATTTTGGTGTGCCTCCAGAAAACACTAGTTTTAACCACAGGAAAATTTAAATATTGGCCTTCTGTTCCCTTTTGGCTAGGAGATTAATTTTGACTAGATGAAAAGACCCTGATCCACCAACATTTAGCCACTGGATAAGGGAAGTGATGTAGTGTCTTAAACTGGAGAAAATTAGATATACAGTTAGAGGGCCTACCGGCACATTTTATAATATTTGGCAGTCTTTCTTAACTTTTGCTGAGGGCATGAACGCAAATAGTATTGAACTGCAAAGGGAGGGTGTGTGAAGATTGCTTATTATTATTTTATTTTATTTTAATTTTTGATGGACATCTGATTGTTAAGGCATTCTTGTGTTTGTCTGGTGTTGGGAGGATGGGGGTTTGGTTTTGTGTTCTCTTTTGTTGTGTTTGTGTTTTTTCTGTATAGTTTGAAAATAAATAAAAAAAAACTTTGATCAAAAAAAAAAATTAAAACATTGGATTGTTGATTTTCATGAGCTGCAAGCTGTGAAAAGCATTAAATCGGTGCGTCACAATATTAGAATATTTCCTAAGATAAACCAAACCAGGATTTACAGTAGAAAAATGTTAACCTTCTGAAACATTATGTTCATTTATACAATCACACTGCATCAGTGCAGCATGGCATGGAGGCCACCAGCATGTGGCGCTGCTGAGGCATTATTAAAGATCAGCAGCTTGTCTGTAGCTCGTAAATAGCTGCAACATCTCTGATTAGCCTTTTAAAGCATTTTATCACACATGAGGTCAGGGCTCATGAGGTCAGTACTAACTGTTGATATGCCAGGGCGAGGGGAAATATCTCAGTAAACCCCAAACTAACACACACCGCACGCATCCTGGTAGTGCTGTAGCATCATTAGCACCATTAGTGCTTTTAGCATTGCTAAAGCTTTTAGCGATCCTAGCACAGACAGCATGGTTAGCTGCAGCCTTGAAAAGAATGTAAAAAGTGTTCAACCCATCTGCTAGAGACACTGCTGCAGGCTTCATTCTGAATGTTTATAGTCCATTATCGTCCTTACTCCCGACTGTACGAAGCTCTGACCCAGTTGCCAAGACATCATAATTCTAGACAAAGTCACTCAGAACCTAACACGTCCATTTTTCCTGCTTCCAACACATCAACTATTACTGACAATTCTATAACTGACAGTTCACTTGGTGTGTAATATTTCCCAATAACTGACAGGTGGCGCTGTAACCAGATAATTATAAACATATACAGTGGAACCTTGGATTACGAGCTTAATTCGTTCCGGAAGTGGGCTCGTATTCCAAAACACTCTTAAACCAAATTTAATTTTCCCATAGGAAATAATGGAAACTTAAATTATTCGTTCTACAGCCCAAAAAAATAAATACATAAATATAATTAATACAAAATATAAAGTAAAAATAAAACAAATTAACCTGTACTTTACCTTAAAAAAATGTAAAATTAAACCCCGACAGATTAGGGTTTTCGTTTGTGCATGCAGAGTGTATGTGTGTAAAATGTGCACACACACACACACATTAACGGATAGACCGTTTTTAAAACCATTTAAAAATTAGCAAGGAACATTCCTAGTCACACTCACGTGAGCGCATACTAACAGGATCACTGCTGATGTTGCAAAACAACAACAAAAACAAAACAAAAAAACAAATTAAACAGCTCCTTACCTTTGAAAACAATCGCGACAGAGAGAAGTTTGTGTGTTTATTTGGCAACCTGAGAGGAGGGGGGCTGAAGGGGGGCTCGCTCGCGTTTACAGCATCCTTCTCTCAGGTTGCCAAACAAACACACAAACACTCTGCCTTACACAGACCTAAACACACACACTCAGAAACACTGCAAGCACTAAGACCCAGCAGGGGAGACGATAGGTCTCGGCTTTACAGCTCCCCTTCTCTCAGGTTGCCAAATAAACACACAAACTTCTCTCTGTCGCGACTGTTTTCAAAGGTGAGGAGCTGTTTAATTTTTGTTGTTGTTGTTGTTTTACTTTACAGTAGTAATCCCGTTAGTATGCACTCACGCGAGTGTGACTAGCGATGTTCCTTGCTAATTTTTAAACGGTTTTAAAAACGGTCTCTCCGTTAATGTGTGTGTGTGTGTGCGTGCGCACACGCACATCTCACACACACACACACAGCGCGTGTGTGTATTCACCCAGCAGGAGAGACGATTACCTACAATTCTGCTGCAAGAGAGAGAAAAACCGTTGGCTCACTTGTGATGACATAACGCTCGTTGTTAAAACAAGAAGCGCATGCGTGAAACATGATACTCGGTGCTCGTTAACTAAGACAATGCTCGTTTTTCAAGTAAAAAATTATAAAAAATTGTTGCTCGTCTTGCAAAACACTCGTAAACCACGTTACTCGTAATCCGAGGTTCCACTGTAAATATAATTCTACATTTATAAATAATGTTAATGTTAATAATGTGGCAGTGAGATTAATGTTATGGCTGATTGGTGTGTGCATGCTGTGTTTATTTTATAGTGTGCATAACGTGTATTTGCAGAAGATGTATGAGTGTGTGTAGTGTGTGTAGTAGCTGACCTCCATGACAAACTGGCCGGAATAGGTTCCCGTCATGGTGGAGCTCTGACCCGCTGCCAGGATCCCCACCGCCCAGATATACAGCGCTGCAGGCCCAAAGAAACAGCCCAGGACCACACCCTGATGCACACACACACACACACACACTTACATTATCAGGCTGCATGTGTCTATCGCTCTGTGTGTGTGTGTGTGTGTGTGTGTGTGTGTGTGTCATACCCCTTTGTAGATATCGACTTCCAGTGTGTGGTTGTTGGGTGGAAACAGGTCTGTATGTATACCAGTCTGATTACACTGCTCATTCTATACACACACACACACACACACACACAATCAATAAAAGCCTGAACATTTATATCACAACAATGAAATGGATAATAATACAATACTGTACATTCCTCTGCTCTCTCTCTCTCTCTCTCTCTCTCTCTCTCTCTCTCTCTCTCACACACACACACACACACACACAGGTGTAGCTGTTAGCGAGTCTCTCACCACTTCCATGTTGGTTTTGTTGTAGAAGGCCTCGGCGAACACAGCCACCACAAACACGTTGATGAGGAAGGAGATGAAGAGCGCGATGCAGGACTCTATAAAGAAATACTTATTCGCCTCCTTCACCTCCTTCTTGTTTGCGCGGTTCACCTCCCGCGACTGCGAACAACACAACAGCACAACACAAAGGCTCATTAACACATTAAACACAGTCAGGACTCACAGCATGCGTGTGTATGTGTCTGTGTGTGTATGATGTGTATAATGTGTGCTAATTAACACTAACACACACATAGATACATTACCTTAACGAGGGCAGAGTGCAAGTAGATGTTATGAGGCATTATAACGGCCCCGACGATCCCGACCGCCTGCTCTAACTGCGGCGCACCACAGCCCTGACAGTACGGCACGAACATCCCCTTCAACAGCGCGCCCTGGTCCGGAGCCACCCGTATGTACTGCAGGGCAAATAACACAAACAATAATAACAACGTTAAACCCTACACACACTGTAGGGGAAATACACACCATCAACATTACACATTATCCACACAAACACAAATCACATTACTCCAACAGCTACTCCATGCCCAAGTGCCACTACTAAAAAAAAAGTCTCCAGTAACACATTAAACAAACTTTAATTTAACTTAATTAATTAACATTATTACAGTTCATTTTCTGTAATAAATAACGATTTTATAAACCACTGACTGTTACCTCGTAGCCGAAGGTGACTGCCATAATGGTGATGAGGAAACCAAAGAATGCTTCCAGTTTACGCAAACCTTTCATTAAAACATAATAAATATAATGAAACACAATCACAATCAACTCATTCGGATTGTTTAGTTCAGTCTGTGGAACTGACCGTATTTATCCAGAAACAGGAAAACAAACGTGTCAATGATGGTGATGAGCACGCCGGCCCACAGGGGGATCCTGAGGAGATGGGGAGCACACACACACACACACACACACACACACACTCAATTAGGTATTTTAATGAACTTATAATTTAGAATGCCATAAAAAAGTATTTTCCCCTTTGAATTATTTTTTTTTTTTGCATATTTGTCACACTAATCGGATGTAAGTATGGACTTTGACCAGGCCATTCCAAAACCTTTTTATTTATTTATTTATTTTGAGCCATTCTGAGGTGGACTTGCTGGTGTGTTTTGTATCATTATCCTGCAGAAAAAGCCAAGTACTCCTGGTAGAGCACAGAATTTATGACTCCATCAATTATGGCAAGTCACTTGATGCAAAACCACTCCAGGCCACCACGCTACCACCACCATGTTTAACAGTAGGTAGGTAAGCTCTTTTAATGAAATGCTGTGAAATTTTTTGGTTAAGTTTTAATATTTTTCGTCATACTCTTTAAGTAACTAGGTAGGCTGTCTACTCCTGGGAAGCTTCACTACTGTTCCAAGTTTTCTCTATTTGTGGATAATGGCTCTCACCATGGCTTGTTGAAGTACAGTACTAAAGCCTTAGAAATGGCTTGGTAACCCTTTCCAGACTGATACATGTCAATTTCTTTGTTTCTTATTCGTTTTTAAATTTATTTATATCAAGTTACTTTTTTGACACCCTTTATGCGTGCTTCACTTTCTTAAGCAGGTTCTATTTAAGTGAATTCTTGATTGAACAAGTCTGGCCGTAATCATGTCTGGTTGTGGCAAATGAAATTTAACTCTACTTTCCAAAAAGTAATTTATGATTTATCAAAGGAATGGGGTCAATGACTTTTTCACACAGGGCCAGGTAGGTTTGGATAGCTTTTTTTCCCTTACTAAATGAAATCATCATTCATCAAAAACAGCATTTTGGATGTACTCGCGTTATCTTTGTGCTATATTAAAATTAGTTTGATAATCTCAACCATTTAAGTGTGACAAATGTAATACTTTTTTACAGCACTGTAAATGAATGGACAGTAACAGTGAGCTGAATTACCGGCCCACAGACAGCAGGTTGAGGGCAATGGCACAGCCGATCACTTCCTGCATGTCTGAGCCGATGATGGCGAGCTCGATCATCAGCCACAGGATGATCCGAGGAACCTTAAGAGCAAATCAGTCCCAGAATCGTCATAAACATCATCATCTTCATTACCATTCCATCATTATTCTCTTACTCATGCTGCCTGATTACAATGTGATGTGTTATTGTTATTTATAACAGGATGTTTTAATGTGCCGTTAGTGATGTTGTACCATGTGACAGTGTGGTATAACAGCGTGGTGATGTGTCTCAGTTACGAGGTATTACTGGGACTCACAGTGGGGTACTGTCGGTGGCACATTTCAGCTAAATGCATCCCTGTAACGACGCCGAGCCGAGCTGCGAGACGCTGCAGCAGCAGACCGATGATGGTGGCACCGAGCAGCACCCAGAGGAGCTACAGCACACACACAACACATAGAAAGGAATGTGTGTTAGTGTGTGTGACAGGAAGGGTTGAGGGTTCTGAAGCTTACAGATGTATATGATTCGGTCAGAGAGTCAGAGTGAGTACAAAATAATCAATAAATAAAAAAAGTCTTCACCTTAAACCCGGCTACAGCGCCGGACTGAAGGTCCGACTCGATGTTACCCGGGTCTAAATAAGCGATGCTCATCAGGAAACCCGGCCCGGTGAAGGCCCAGAGCTTCCGAAAACTAAACACCTACAGAGAAACATGAGACAAAGAGAGAGGAAAAAGAAAAGGAGAGAGGGTGAGAAAAAGAAGAAACGGGAAAATTAATATTAATAATATTATTATTAATAAAGTAAAGTGAGGATATCATTCTCCCACCTGTGTGACATCATCAGGTACGGGAACCTTCTCGTCGAAGTAGGTTGAGATGTTGGCCTCATCCTCAGATGGACTGATGCTGCTGTAGATGGTCTGAATTGGACCGTTCTGATCAGGGGACAGCTCTAACGGGAAATTAAACAATTTTTTTACGCTCAGTAAACAGTACACACTTTAAAGTGATGTCTGGCCTTGATGTCCAATTAGATGTGACCCTGTGGTCATGTAACCTGTGTGAGATGAACTAAGAATGTGTGAAGTAGTGTGTGCTTTATAATGACTGTGTGCGCACGTGCTGTAGTGCTGATGGCGGTTTGGGACATGACCCGCGGGAAGATTTCATCACCTCTGCACTTTGTGTGTCCTTGAACAGAGAACTGCAGCACATGAGTTACACAACGCTGGCTCTGATTCAGCTTAGTGCGGAGAAATGTGTTCTAATAAAACCACACTGTGTGTGTGTGTGTGAGGGAGAGAGGGAGGTCATTTAAATGACTCAGCTGAAAATAGAACTTTGACTAGTCACACGTCTATAATAATGTGTTTGCTCGATCCACCTCACTACTGTTATTACAGAGACGAATACTGACATGTGTGTGTGGGGGGGGGGGGGGGACGGGACGTTAGTGTGTGTTAGTAATGTCCTGATAAGTGAGTGTCAATGTGACATTCTTCCTATAATCACGTGGATTTACTGCTGGATTATTATTTAAACAGTAACACTGCACTCAACATTGATGAACACACACACATGCTCTCACACACACATGCAGGCAAATGCATTCCCACTCCCTCACACTCACTGACATTCACACTCACTCGCACATAAATCCACTCACACACTCGCTTAAACCCATGAGAGAAACTTTAGCTCATTCCTATTTAGACAACCATTTACACACAACTTTACAACACAGAAACACACACTGCAGGGTTTAATCTCTCCTGGTCTCGCTCTCTCTCTATACAAATATTTACAGTGGGGCAAAAAAATATTTAGTCAGCCACCAATTGTGCAAGTTCTCCCACTTAAAAAGATGAGAGAGGCCGGAAATTTTCATCATAGATATACCTCAACTATGAGAGACAAAATAAAAATAGAAAATCCAGAAAATTACCAATTATAAATGAATTTATTGGTAAATTCCTCAGTAAAGTAAGTATTTGGTCACCTACAAACAAGAAGGATTTTTGGCTCACACAGACCCGTAACTTCTTTAAGAGGCTCCTCTGTCCTCCACTCGTTACCTCTATTAATGTCATCTCTTATCAGTATAAAAGACACCTGCCCCAACCTCAAACAGTCACACTCCAAACACCACTATGGCCAAGACCAAAGAGCTGTCAAAGGACACCAGAAACTAAATTGTAGACCTGCACCAGGCTGGGAAGACTGAATCTGCAATAGGTAAGCATCTTGGTGTGAAGACATCAACTGTGGGAGCAATTATTGGAAAATGGACGACATACAAGACCACTGATAATCTCCCTCGATCTGGGGCTCCATGCAAGTTCTCACCCCAGGGGTCGAAAAGATCACAAGAACTGTGAGCAAAAATCCCAGAACCACACGGGAGACCTAGTGAATGACCTGCAGAGAGCTGGGACCAAAGTAACAAAGGCTACCATCAGTAACACACTGCGCCGGCAGGAACTCAAATCCTGCAGTGCCAGACGTGTCCCCCTGCCTAAGCCAGTACATGTCCAGGCCCGTCTGAAGTTTACTAGAGTACATTGGGATGATCCAGAAGAGGATTGGGAGAAGTTCATATGGTCAAAATAGAACTTCGTGCTTGGAGGAGAAAGAATGCTGAATTGCATCCAAAGAACACCATACCTACTGTGAAGCATGGGGGTGGAAACATCATGCTTTGGGGCTATTTTTCTGCAAAGGGACCAGGACGACTGATCCGTGTAAAGGAAAGAATGAATGGAGCCATGTATCGTGTGATTTATAATGATTCCAAACACACCGGCCGGGCAGTCTCCAGATCTCAACCCCATAATAATCTTTGGAGGGAGTTGAAAATCCGTGTTGCCCAGCAACAGCCCCAAAACATCAACAGGAAAGGGCCAAAATATCAGCAACAGTGAAGACTTACAGAAAACGTTTGACCTCTGTCATTGCCAACAAAGGGTATATAACAAAGTATTGAGATGAAATTTTGTTATTGACCAAATACTTTCCACCATAATTTGCAAATAAATTCTTTAAAAATCCTAAAATGTGATTTTCTGGATTTTTTTTTTTTTTTTTTCAGATTTTGTCTCTCATAGTTGAGGTATACCTATGATGAAAATTACAGGCCTCTATCATCTTTTTAAGTGGGAGAACTTGCACAATTGGTGGCTGACTGAATATTTTTTTACCCCACTGTATATTCGTATTGCCATGACAGATAGTATATAAAAAACAGAATAGTATATAAATAGTAATAATAAATAAATGTGTATAAAATAAAAGATTACAGACATTTAGCGAAGGATAAAGTGACTCTTGTGACTCTCGCTCTCTCTCCCTGTTCTTTGTCTTCAAGAGCTCAGTTTACACAGTTATGAGGCATGAGAGAACTACAGTTGTGTGTGTGTGTGTGTGTTATGATAACATTAATCTAATCCTCACCTTCTGCACAGTCAGAGTCTTTATTCTGCTTCATGCTGAAGTTTCTCTCACGAGTTCTGAAGGAGGGGTGGGTGGGGAATTGGTGGAGAGAGGGAAATTAGAGTTATACACATTTTCTCACACATTTCATACTAATTTCCCCCCGAACGTCTGATTCTTTAAAGCTGCTTTGCGACAATGATGATTGTTTAAAGCACTATATAAATAAATAGTATGTAATTAAATAAATAAAAAAAAAATAAAAAAAAAATTTACTTCAAATAGAATTTCATTTTACGTTACCGAATAAAACACATTTCTCTAAAAAACTTTTTAATAAATGCAAAACTCCACCCACTTCTCTTTTAAACAATGACACAAACACCAGCTCAGGAAACACACTTTCTTTTCAATATCTCTCTCTCTCTCACACACACACACATACATACAAATATTGATAATTGTAACAAAACACATATGCACGCATGCACACAGACAACAGGTTTATTAGTTTCTTAGCAGAGCTGCGAATGAAGTAATCAGTATAATTTATTTACACATGGGCGAAGCTTTAGTGCAGCAGTTAATGTATAGTAATATGGAAACAAGGCACAAGATGGAGCCGATAAGGTTGAATCCTTTAAGATGTGTCTATATTTACATTTATTTACATATTTAAATCCATATTCACACACTGTGTGTTTATATATATATATATATATATATATATATATGCACACATACACACACCCCCAATAGTCCCCCAACACACACTGACTAGTCTGTACATGAGCAAAGACTCCACACACACAAAACACTGTAATTTACTGTAAATCCCCCAAGCTTCATCTAAGAAAAACACACCCACACCCACACACCCTTCGTTATCTATTATTCAACAGTTATATTAACTGTAAGCTTTTCTTTGTGACAGCACTTTGTTGTTGTTGTTGTTGTTGGTCTTTCAGATGCTCCCAGCAAGGGGTCGCCACAGTGGACCATCCAGTCCGCCACATACAAGCTTGGCAGAGGTTTTACGCCGGACGCCCTTCCTGACGCAACCCTCCCATTTTATTTTGGGACTTTACTAAACTTTATGTGTCTCCATGTGTACAGTAACACGCCGTTATTGCTGGTACATTATGGTTTCCATAGAAACGGCTAATGCACAGGGACGCATTCAGTGTGTGCTCAACTGTGTCTGTGTGTGTGTGTGTGTGTAATATATCAGTGTAAGGAGTCTCCAGTGTCAGTGCTGAACAGGAAATACACCAATACCCGTAATTGTAATTTGTAACCGGATAAAAACAAATAAACAAACAGAGGACAAAAACAAATAAACAAACAGAGGTTCTTGGTTAGCTGCTGAGGCATGACAGGAATAAAACACCTGGGGTTCTTCTGTTGGAGGAAAATAATCACCTTCAGCCAGGTGTCTCAGTATCTCTGCTCTCATCACACACATCCTAGCAAAAATATTAGCCCCCCTCCCATGGACAACACGAACAGGTGTGTATACAGGTGTTCCGCATAACACAGACATGAGCTAAGGATACAGTAAGCAGGCTAGAGTCGAAAAAAAAACTTCCTTAAGGTGATTCAGTGTTAGTAACACACACACACACACACACACACACACACACACACTTACCTAAATTACGCGTGAAACCGAACTCTGATCATTTATCCAGATCACTTTTACCAGCACACATTCACACACACTCTCTTTCTCTTTCTCTCTCACACACACACACACACACACATAAGGAAGGTGACAGCGTTGTGAACAGAGCGCCCCTCGCGTGACGTCATATCCGCCGGATAAAAGTCTCCAGTTTTCATAATTTCATAATAAAACCCGCAACAGAAGTGAAAGTTCAGCTTATATTAATTCATGTGAGTCCTCATGTGAAATGTACATGTATATTTATGCGTATGTTTGTGTTTATTTTATGATCTGTTATATTAATTTGCCGGTCGCTGAACGGCCCAATCAGGACACTCGGGTACATCCGGGTATCGGCGCAAAGTCACGTGATCAAGCGCTTCAACCTGCTTTCATTTTATTCCATTTAGGCTAATTATTGTTTATTATATATTTATTCTGCTTTTAAACATATAGTGTAAATAATAATAATAATAATAATAATAATAATAAACTTTTGTGTAAAACACCTCACCTAATACCTCATGACCTCTTTTTAGGTCATTTTTACTCAGAATCAGTGAAAATCCACATGAGACACAAAAATACAACATTGCTTATAACACTAGTTAAAAGCTAAAAATAAGCTTTAATCAGTGATATCATTTCAGGTTGAAGCCCACATACTGTACATATCTGCTTGTCTTTCTGTACATCTGCTTAAAAAAAATGAAGCTTTGTAATGAAGGTCGAGTATCCTACACCTTGTTTTATCCTAGGTCGTACTTCTTTCATCATTAGCCAAATACACTCCCTTTTCAGTAATCTGTTAATCACAGCGACTCATCTGCCTCCATCTAACCCTATCCTCTGCATCCTCTTCTCTCACACCAACTAACTTCATGTCCTCTCTCACTGCATCCATAAATCTCCTCTTTGGTCTTCCTCTAGACCTCCTGCCTGGCAGTTCCAACCTCAGCATCCTTCTACCGATATATTCACAATCTCTCCTCTGAACATGTCCAAACCACCTCAATCTGGCCTCTCTGACTTTATCTCCAAAACATCTAACATGGGTTGTCCCTCTGATGAACTCATTCTTGATCCTATCCATCCTCGTCACTCCCAAAGAGAACCTCAACATCTTCAGCTCTGCTACCTCCAACTCTGCCTCCTGTCTTTTCTTCAGTGCCGCTGTCTCTAAGCCGTAGATCATATAACGATTACGTTTGTCTTAAAACTACTTCAGCAAAATTCCCTTATACCACTTCAGCACTGTTATTTCAGTGATATGAACTAATACAAGTAAAAATATTTAGTTACTTCTTTCATTAATATTTATTGGTGCAGGTGTTTGTTTACGTGGAGCAAGTAGCTTATTAGTAGATTATTTTAAAGTAGATTATTAAATCCGGCACATGACGTTTTCATAATATCGCTTTAACCCAACATTTTGATTTCATTTATGGTGCAGGTTTACCTTTAGGCAAATACCGGAGGACTGGCAAAGGTTCATTAAATTCTGTCCAGCCAGATTTGTGTGATGCTGTGACATATTACACACAGACAGGCCACAAACAGTTTTTTTTTTCGGGTTTCATTCTGTTTAATGTCTGAAATATAAAGAAATCATTGAAAGAGTACAGACAAAACTCTTCTTTTATTTATGTAGATACACACACACACACACACACACAACTTTCTAAAGCATATGTAGTTTTTTCTCATTAAACTACCAGGTAAAATTTATTCCTTATTTTCACTGAATATATCAGATTCCTGCTTCTTCTCTTCTTCATCACTTTCCAGAATGTTCTTCTTGCCGCCACCTTCGATTACTGTGTCCTGACTGTCCAGACTGCTGCTCGATACTGAGTCATCGTCATCATCATCATCATCATCATCATCACCTTTTTTTTCACCTACATGTCTCTTCTCTTCTTCTGATAGAGCTTTAACCACATCACTGATGTTCCTCCTGGCGTGATCTGACCTTCGCTCGAGCTCAGTCTTCTCTTTATTAATCTTATATAAACTTAACAAATAATCTTCAGGATTCTTTACTGGTTTTGAGATTTCACCGTCTTCATCCTCGGTTTCAGAATCAGGAGCGGTGTGTTTGCGAATACGGCTCACTGCGTCCCACAGTGACTGTGGACTCTCTTTAACTCTGAGGTGATCTTGTTCTGGAGAACACACCTGAGCATTAACACAAGTGACCTCATCTAGTAAACTATCAGGAAGATGAGAAGAGTGTGAAGAGGATAACAAACTAGGAGTTAATCCTTCTGCACTTAGTATGTGAAGATCATGAGATGGAGATGTTATACCTTCATTATCTACTCTCTCCAGTGACTCTTCAATAGAACCAGTGCACAGGATTGGACAGATATTCTGTAGCTCATCTAAAATAATGTCTTCTTCTGAACTAGCTTCTTGATCAGATGACTCAAGATGTTCCTCAATGTTCCTAAATGGGGATAGGCTGGAACTCTTTATGTTAATGGTCTCAAGCTGATTGCCTTTATTTTGACAATAAACCACATGTTCACCAATGAGCTCTGAGCTAAGGTTCTCCACACCATCCTCATCACACAACACTCCAGAGAAGTAAGGATATAGATTGTTTACACAACTCAAGATGTTCTCTTCAGTGAGAGCTTCATCAAGGTCACATGGCTTGCTTGTGTTTTCCATGTTGTTTCCAGGGAGAGTTTGGTGAAAATGATTTGCATGATTTGCATGTGAAGGAATTTCCTCTCTCAGAAGATCTTTGACTATGGTCTCATTAATGTTGAGCACAGAGCTTGTGAGGAGGTTTGGCCAGATATCTGATAGATGTTTTTCATGAGCAAACAACTCATTTGTGTTTTCCCCACCATGTCCTAGAGAAGGTGGACAAACTTGAGGATCTGTTGAATATGGGAGGTTCTGATTGGGACTGCTTTCTTGGTGAAATGTCTCAGATGTGTTCAGGAGGTTTGGGCAAATATTCTGCAGATGTAACAGGTTTTCCTGATGGTGATCTAGGCTGAACAGGTCACTTGTTTTTTGCAGATTATGAAATATGATTGGTGGGTTCTCCTCTGGATGCCCATACTCTAGCTCACCTGTTTTAGGTTGGGAATCATGGAAGTTTTCTCCTTTTATATCAGAGGAGTTTCCCTCAGTGGGTCCATCTTCTAAACTAAACATTTTATTGGCACTTTCATTACATCTACCATGAGGTATTTGATTGTAATCTTGTTTCTCATCAATTTTATGTAAGAGGTTGTCTTCTCTTCTGTTGCATTCTTGACAGGAAGTCTTAGTGGTGTTTCTTAGGATGGTTTGAGTGAGATTCTGCAGATCATCATTCGCAACTGTGGGACTGCCCTCAGAGCTGTTCTTCACCTGTTCCACATCAATGTTTTTGAAAGCTGTTGGGTTATTCTCCTCAAGAATAAACTTCCTGTCTACTGACCTTTGCTGTTCAGCAGTCTTCATTGCCATGATCTTAAATTCTGTATAAAGGTCCACGGCATCTCCATGAGTCACCTCAGAAATTTCAGGCATGGCTTTAGGTCTTTTTGTTGACTGTGGAGGATCTTCCTTAGTTTGTGAGGATGTTATTGGGATTTGACGAGTCTCATACCCTGTTTCAGCACCAGCAGATTCCTCTGCATACACCTTTTGGATGTTGTTTTCCAACTGAGTGGTTTCTTTCAGTGTTTCGCTAACAGAATTCTGAGGCACAATTCCCAGAATTCTTTCTGCTCTTTCGGTTAATGTCTCAGCTTTAGACTGGACTTGGCCAAATGTGTGGTTTGTCTGGTTACTGACTTTCTGCACTGGACATTTCCCTGTGGTCTGGTCAGTGGTTCTGTGGTCAGGGTTAGAATCAGAGTTCTGTTCAGATGAATCAGTTGGACCTGAGCACACATACTGGACATGTTCCTTTTCAGGAGGAATGATGAATTCAACCTTGATGACCACACAGGTTGCATCGATGATCACAAGGCCTGTGTTCTCACTTGTCATTGTGTTATTTCTTAGTTCTGGCTGTTCATATTGACCTTCATCGCTAATACTTCTGATTGGATTCGTTGTTTTCTTCAGAAAACCGTTAGAACTGTGGTGTGATTTGGGTTCCTTCCATACAGGAAACTTCAGTGTAGTTGGATAATGTGGTTCCACTGATGTTGTTGATTTAAAAGGTGCGGCAGGAATTATTTTGTTGCTGTCTTTGATAGAATCTGCAGAATCTTTACTTTTCTCAGTAATCATCTTTCTTGCTTCCTCTCGGTCAATTCTCAGTTCCTCTTTATGTTTAAAAAATCTTTCATTTTGTTCACTTAGGTTTTTATGTTCCTCTTTGGGTTCTTTCAGTGTATAGTCTAAGCTAAAATAGTTTAATGACTGACATGAACCAGCTTTATTAGCCTGCTGGGCTTGTTTCTGAGATTCTCTAAAGGTTGAGGCTTTTAAAAGAGGAAGTGATTGGCACTGAGGTTTTGCGTCATTAGCAGAGCTTGCGAGCTCTCCCATGTGAGTGACCAAACAGAAAACTGTTCCTCCACTCCTTCTTCTCTTGGGTTTGTTAAGTGTTTTATCGTAATACAATGTCTGGTAATTATGATGATGTCCTGCTGATTGTGGTGGAAAAACCTGTTGTTGGTTCTTTACCTCTTGGTGACCAAAGGGCCAATGCTTCTCTTGATGTTGGGTTGTTTCAGTACCTGGAATTGTCCTTCCTTGTGTCCCATCGCCTGATGAACATTTTATACGATGTCTTCCATCTGAGAATGTGACAGACCTATGCTCTGTCTGTCTCTTATTTGGTCTGCTTCCAAATCTGTACTTCATACTGAAGTTCTGGAAAGATCTCTCTGGTTCCAGCCTTCCTGTTAGGTTCTTCCCATTGGGTTGAGAGGTATACGGTGGAGGTGGTACGTACTTTGGAGGTGGACTCCGAGAAGAACTGAGAAACTTGCTCTCATCTTGCTTGTTAAACATTTTCCCAAAAGTATCATGTCTTACAGAGGTGTAAGGAGGAGGCTGGTGAGACATAGGAAGGTTTTCTGATATATTTACACCAGATTTCTGAGTAGATTTTGTACTGAAGGAACCTGATATCCTCTCCATTTTTAGAGCATCCTGGATTTCTCTCCACATCTCCCCCTGAAGGCGTCTCCTCCTGAGATGAGAGTGATAATGACGCCTCCTCGCCCATTCCTCTAGGTCACCATTACTGTTAGTACTAAAACCAACTATATCCTTCTCTCGTCTGTTATGTGCAGTAGCAGGTTGCCAGTGAACATTTAAATCCCCTCTCGGCATCATCATCATCTCCTGTTCTCTTCTTTCCCTCTGTCTCTCCATCAGTGCTCTATGTTTGTCCATCTCATGACCAGTGTACTCAGGAACCAGTCCACCCTCAGGAGTCCAGTTTATTCTGTTCTTTATTGGTCTGGTTTCTGCTGTTGTCTGGCTGGTGGGTTCTCCCATGCCTTTGTGGTATCTGAAAAGAAAAATGATAAGAGAGCACATCTAGTGAGGATTGAAACAGAACCAGAATAACCAACGTTCTAGTCATTACAATAACTTTCCACCGTTATTAGGAGCGAGTGTGCACTAAATAATTTAATATTATATTTAGATCTAATGAAATGTAATGTAATCTCGTCTAATCTGCGTCTGGGATCTGACCAACATAATCACTTTTTAGATTAATTCATAATCCTGATTTTTTTTTTTCATCATGGCTCTGAATGGATATCTCAGTTTATTTATTTTATTTATTGGCTTCTATAAAGGTTCCTCTTTAAGCGGTTTTGCCAACCGGGCCCTTAAGAACATTCCAGTTCTTTGCATTGGGTTGCTTTCACGGTGCTTTTTGGGTTGTTATATGTCAGTACTGTTAATAAGTGCTATCGGTCCTGCAGCATTTGAGTGAATCTGAGCAGAAAGTGGAGCTTTATACACGTTAGAGTTCATCCTGCTGCCTTCACATCATCAGTAAACACCAGTGAGTACAACACCCACGCCGTAACGCTGCTCCAGCATGTCTGATGACGATGTGGTGTGCTTTGGATCACGATCCCTTCTTTTATTTCTCCATATTCTTTATCTTCTCGTTATTCTAGTTCATCCTCTAATAGAACTGAGCAGGCTTTTTTAGCAAGTTCCTGAGAGTTCTGCGTCTTGAGCTAAACCCTCTGTATTAACATTCATGAAGGCGTTTCCTGATTGTAGACTGTGCTGGTGATAATTGTGCTGTGCTCAGCTAGATACTGTAATTTTATATATAGGCTATATACAGTGGTGTGAAAAACTATTTGCCCCCTTCCTGATTTCTTATTCTTTTGCATGTTTGTCACACAAAATGTTTCTGATCATCAAACACATTTAACTATTAGTCAAAAATAACAAACCTACATGGCCCTGTGTGAAAAAGTAATTGCCCCCTGAACCTAATAACTGGTTGGGCCACCCTTAGCAGCAATAACTGCAATCAAGCGTTTGCGATAACTTGCAACGAGTCTTTTACAGCGCTCTGGAGGAATTTTGGCCCACTCATCTTTGCAGAATTGTTGTAATTCAGCTTTATTTGAGGGTTTTCTAGCATGAACCGCCTTTTTAAGGTCATGCCACAACATCTCAATAGGATTCAGGTCAGGACTTTGACTAGGCCACTCCAAAGTCTTCATTTTATTTTCCTTCAGCCATTCAGAGGTGGATTTGCTGGTGTGTTTTGGGTCATTGTCCTGCTGCAGCACCCAAGATCGCTTCAGCTTGAGTTGACGAACAGATGGCCGGACATTCTCCTTCAGGATTTTTTGGTAGACAGTAGAATTCATGGTTCCATCTATCACAGCAAGCCTTCCAGGTCCTGAAGCAGCAAAACAACCCCAGACCACCACACTACCACCACCATATTTTACTGTTGGTATGATGTTCTTTTTCTGAAATGCTGTGTTATTTTACGCCAGATGTAACGGGACACGCACCTTCCAAAAAGTTCAACTTTTGTCTCGTCGGTCCACAAGGTATTTTCCCAAAAGTCTTGGCAATCATTGAGATGTTTTTTAGCAAAATTGAGACGAGCCTTAATGTTCTTTTTGCTTAAAAGTGGTTTGCGCCTTGGAAATCTGCCATGCAGGCCGTTTTTGCCCAGTCTCTTTCTTATGGTGGAGTCGTGAACACTGACCTTAATTGAGGCAAGTGAGGCCTGCAGTTCTTTAGATGTTGTCCTGGGGTCTTTTGTGGCCTCTCGGATGAGTTGTCTCTGCGCTTTTGGGGTAATTTTGGTCGGCCGGCCACTCCTGGGAAGGTTCACCACTGTTCCATGTTTTTGCCATTTGTGGATAATGGCTCTCACTGTGGTTCGCTGGAGTCCCAAAGCTTTAGAAATGGCTTTATAACCTTTACCAGAATGATAGATCTCAATTACTTTTGTTCTCATTTGTTCCTGAATTTCTTTGGATCTTGGCATGATGTCTAGCTTTTGAGGTGCTTTTGGTCTACTTCTCTGTGTCAGGTAGCTCCTATTTAAGTGATTTCTTGACTGAAATAGGTGTGGCAGTAATCAGGCCTGGGGGTGACTACAGAAATTGAACTCAGGTGTGATAAAACACAGTTACGTTATTTTTTAACAAGGGGGGCAATCACTTTTTCACACAGGGCCATGTAGGTTTGGATTTTTTTTCTCCCTAAATAATAAAAACCATCATTTAAAAACTGCATTTTGTGTTCAATTATGTTATCTTTGACTAATAGTTAACGGTTTTTGATGAGCAGAAACATTTAAGTGTGACAAACATGCAAAAGAATAAGAAATCAGGAAGGGGCAAATAGTTTTTCACACCACTGTATATATATATAATTCTGTTAACTTCCTCTTCTGTGCTCCTCCAGGCCTTTTAGTGTCGCTGAGGTTGCCACAGCGTTCCTCCTTTTGTAAATAATTTCTACTCTCTCTCTCTCTCTCTCTCTCTCTCTGCTAGATCAGTTTTTTTTTCTCACCATCATTTAACACTGTGATAAGTGAGAAAGAGTTTATTATATTTATTGTAGTTTATTAACTATGTAACTAAACTTTATGTTTTAAGTTTTCATACGATAAACCTGTTTTAACATTAATTGTATGAAATATTTTAACCTGATTAAAATGTTTCTACACCAAGAAAGAAATGACAGATTATTAAAAAACAAAGGCTTTGTAAATACTGCTATCTAGTGGATTTGATGAGTATTGTTATTCTTTAAAGCTGAGTCTCTGATATTAAAGTTGAAAGTGTTCAAGGGTTACACTTTGTTCTCACATGAGCTTCAGACATGATCGATGAGTTCATGAGTGAGAGTGGCTTCCAAACTCAGTGTTACAGCAAAACATTTCAAAACGTAAATTCTGGGTAAAGAATGTTAAAACGTGTGTGTGTGTGTGTGTAAAGATGAGATCTGTCCAGGTGAAGTTTTGTATTTATCAGACAGAGTGAAGCGTCCGATTGCTCTCTCTCTCACAACTCCATGAGTTTCACTCAACCTGATCAGACATTCAACTTTTCATGCATGTATTTATTTTAAAAGAAAATCAGGTCACTGCTATTACACAATAATATTACACAGTGTACAAGCACGAAACAAATGAGTTTTTATATAAATGTGCAATAATAATAATAATGCATCCTTTACCTAACCGAATCTAAACCAGACCATCAACTCAACACACACTTTTAGAAATAATAAACACATAAAGATTGTAATTAAACATGAATGAACTAATAATTCTAACACAATACTCTTCTTTAAATTGAATGCCATTTCAACACACACACACACACACACACATGCACACACACACACACCTGCTGTTGGAGATGAAGTCCAGCAGCGCATCATCAGGACTGATGTTTTGAGATTCTCCTGTGTTTTTCCACTCCGCTCACTCATTTATAATCATCTCACGTTTTTTTTTACTTTGTGGGTAAAGTCTGTTCTCCTCGTACACACACACACACACACGTCGCCTTACTGAGGAATGTAATTAAGTTCAACAGAACTGATGTACAGGATGTAAACACTCCCAAAGTGTGTGGAGGGGAAAAGAACCTCACACACACACACACACACACACACACACACACACACATACACACACAGAGTAATGTGGACATCAGCAGGTTTTCGAGTTTTTGTTGCAGAAACAAAGCAAGGCTGAAATCTGCAAGCACACACACACTCTCTCTGGCTCTGACAACTCGCAGTACATTTATACACAAACAAACAAATAAATTTATGAAAATTCTGAAATGTTTAAATATTTTTTTTTTATAAAGCAGCAAAAGCCAGTGTGTGTGAGTGTGTTCCCACTACAGGAACCAGATGAGACCAAAGTTCATTTCCATGAGTCTGTATTGTGGTGCTGAGAACATTTCTGCTTAATTAAACACAAAAAGAACAGATCGTCGGCCCCATCCAAACACTTTTTTTTTAAATAAAAAAGGCACAGAGCTGTGTGTGAGCATCATAATTACAATATCACCTTCAATTGCACAATTTTTATTACCCTATGCCAGTGTTCCCCAAAGTGTGAGCCCAGTGGGCAGTAAGGGTACTGCAGGTGGATGGCAAGAAGTTATTTATAATATTTAATTTTCAATTTTATAATTGGGTTCGATATCTAATTATATAATCGAAAATATTTCTGATTAAAAATTACAATTTCCAATAACATGAGGCAACAGCATTTAAACAATGTGATATTTTTCATTTATCATTATCTTGTGTGTCGATCAGTGTTATGATTAAAGGTTTGGGGGGGGGGGGCACAAAAAAGTTTCATAAATTATTCTATTTTCTTATTGCTCTCTAGCGTTTGTTTATTTTCTATAAGTGGTTGATTGTTTTATTTTAAATCTTAGAAAAGTGATTCATTCTTTCATCATGATGTTATTCTCAACACACACACACATACACACCTCCTGCACTGAACAATAACCCATCCACAAACCAAGGAGTTCTCCTTCAGCACAAGTTTTTTTAAACAACAAACAAAAAATGTAAACTTACTAGATCATGATGTCTTTAATTTCAAATATAATCAAAAAGTCAGAATCAGATTCATACTGAAGTGTATGCAGGAGGTTTCCTGAGGACTTCACTTAAACATTATGAGTGTGTGAGAATAGACCGAGCCACACACACCAGGTTTCCCTGCTGATGATGATAAAGATCTGTGAGAGAGTGGAAACTCTTTATCTGAAACTCTGCAGCAGAACAATCGGGATTGAGTGTGTGAACAGAAAGCTAAGCATCAGCAGCCTGCAGCAGGACATGTCTCTGACCACCAGTCCTAAAGCCTGCACTCTGATTGGGTCGTAACACACCACTCCATCACCACTTTCTGCACGGCAGAGGGTTTGGCGGGCCAACCTGTCAGCGGTGTGTTCACCTTAATGTTCCTCACAGTGTGGGGGAGAACCTGAAGGAGATCTGTCACTGTCACACACGCTCCTGCAGAGATACAACAATACAATAACACCACAGTAACACTATAGTATCACTACAGTATCACTACACTCGCAATACAGTATCACTACAGTATCACTACACTTGCAATACAGTATCACTACACTCACACTACAGTATCACTACACTCACACTACAGTATCACTACAGTATCACTACACTCACACTACAGTATCACTACACTCACACTACAGTATCACTACAGTATCACTACACTCACACTACAGTATCACTACAGTATCACTACACTCACACTACAGTATCACTACAGTATCACTACACTCACACTACAGTATCACTACACTCACACTACAGTATCACTACAGTATCACTACACTCACACTACAGTATCACTACACTCACACTACAATATCACTACAGTATCACTACACTCACACTACAGTATCACTACAGTATCACTACACTCACACTACAGTATCACTACACTCACACTACAGTATCACTACACTCACACTACAGTATCACTACAGTATCACTACAGTATCACTACACTCACACTACAGTATCACTACACTCACACTACACTCACACTACAGTATCACTACACTCACACTACAGTATCACTACAGTATCACTACACTCACACTACAGTATCACTACACTCACACTACAGTATCACTACAGTATCACTACACTCACACTACAGTATCACTACACTCACACTACATTATCACTACACTCACACTACAGTATCACTACAGTATCACTACACTCACACTACAGTATCACTACAGTATCACTACAGTATCACTACACTCACACTACAGTATCACTACAGTATCACTACACTCACACTACAGTATCACTACACTCACACTACAGTATCACTACAGTATCACTACACTCACACTACATTATCACTACACTCACACTACAGTATCACTACAGTATCACTACAGTATCACTACAGTATCACTACACTCACACTACAGTATCACTACACTCACACTACAGTATCACTACAGTATCACTACACTCACACTACAGTATCACTACACTCACACTACAGTATCACTACAGTATCACTACACTCACACTACAGTATCACTACACTCACACTACAGTATCACTACAGTATCACTACACTCACACTACAGTATCACTACACTCACACTACAGTATCACTACAGTATCACTACACTCACACTACAGTATCACTACACTCACACTACAGTATCACTACAGTACCACTACACTCACACTACAGTATCACTACACTCACACTACAGTATCACTACAGTATCACTACACTCACACTACAGTATCACTACACTCACACTACAGTATCACTACAGTATCACTACACTCACACTACAGTATCACTACAGTATCACTACACTCACACTACACTATCACTACACTCACACTACAGTATCACTACAGTATCACTACACTCACACTACAGTATCACTACACTCACACTACAGTATCACTACAGTATCACTACACTCACACTACATTATCACTACACTCACACTACAGTATCACTACAGTATCACTACACTCACACTACAGTATCACTACACTCACACTACACTCACACTACAGTATCACTACACTCAAACTACAGTATCACTACAGTATCCAGGGGGCCAGGGGTAGCTCAGTGTCACAGTATCACTACACTCACACTCATTACAGTATCACTACAGTATTACTACACTCACACTACAGTAGCACTACAGTATCACTACACTCACAATACAGTATCACTACAATTCAATTCAATTTTATTTGTATAGCGCTTTTAGCAATTTTCATTGCCGCAAAGCAGCTTTACACAGTCAAAATAATTATTTAAGTTTGTATGAAATGTGAATTTGTATGAATCAAAATGGTCAGTTTGTCCCTGGTGAGCAAGCCGAGGGCGACAGTGGCAAGGAAAAACTCCCTGAGATGGTAATAGGAAGAAACCTTGAGAGGAACCAGACTCAACAGGGAACCCATCCTCATTTGGGTAAAACAGAAAGCAGTAAATGATCTGCATTTATACAGTGTGTAGGGTGGGAGGCAGTTCAGCTATAATAGCTGATGTTAATTGATGTTAATATGGAGTCCAGGTAGTTATTGAAGACCCAGGTAGACTTGTAAGAAGTTCCAGTCATGAACTATCGAACTGTCAAGTCCCCAGAGAAACAGTTGCCAACACCAGTCAAGGCCAGAACCATTTTCTAGGTAGAGAGAATCATCCCCAGACACCAGACGCATCCCAGAGAGACACACGGGGCATCCATGTGACGAGATCTTCAGACAGAAGCGGGGCACCAGGATGGGTCAGACAGGTCCAGAGGGCAGAGGGAGTCTGGATCACTGGCAGCTCAGGAACGACATGTGTAGCTCGACAGAGAGAAAGAGAAAGAGTGAAAGGGGGAGAGAGGAGGAGAGAGGAAAGAGAAAGAGGTGGAGAAAGAGAAGAAGAGGAGAGATGGCAGTTAGGTATGGTCACAGTCACACAATGTATAACGTGAATGTATATTAAGAAAGCAGAACTACAGAGAAACAAACACAGAGAAACAGGTTCCTTTGGGTTCTTTAGCTCTGTGGGTCCCAACCTACGTTACATTCCCCCTCAAGGGGACGCCAAAGTTCATAGGGGTATGTGAGCCCTTGTCTGCCAAGAGGTTGTAAAGTTGTCAGAATTAGATTTGCTATTTGTTGAATAAAATAACACTTACTGTATAATAAAAGCCTTGTGAGAAAAAATATTTAACAAGATCAATTTATTTTTTCATTTTGTGTATATGGGCTGGGCTGAGGTGAGGGACTCAGTTTTTCTTAAATACAAGCAGGGGGCGCTCCAAGAGAAAAAAAAAATACCCCTGCTTTAGATGGTTAGGTTCCTCATTTGTAAGTGAATTCTGCTGCAGAGTAGATGATCAGATGTGGCCTCTGTGTGGTGGGAATGAAACCTGCGCCACACTGGCATGCTCGGTGTGAGACATGAAGCCCTTGTTTTAGACTGTTAGAGGACTTGGTTTAAGACTGACAGATGGAGATAGAGACAGAGAGGCTGCTGATCATTTGTGTGAATCAGCGTCAGAGCAGAGAGAGAGAGGGGTGAGGGCTTTGCTCAAAGGGCACAGCAGGGGCAGGCTGGAGGTGCTGGGGCTCGAACCTCCGACCTTCTGATTAGTAAAGCAAAGACTAAACCAATGACCCTGCACTCACATACACACACATGCACTGTAAAGAAGGCAGTTTCAGATTATTTTAGTGATGTATGATTCAAAAACCCTAAAAAGAATCGTTTGGAGTTAATTGGCTTAGAGGTGAATTTAGATAATTAAAAGCATAACGTGATGAAGCAATGACGCAAAGTAACTCAATACACATCCAGGAAGTGATGCCAGTTTTGTTTTGTTTTTTTGTTTTTTTATTGAACAAAACAAACATTAATAATAGAATCAATAAGTTTGAATAAACATGTATCAAAATTGGGCACACACTAGATAAACAAAATAGCATTTTTGAAAGAAATAAAAAAGAATCTAACACAATAAAAATAAAAGTAAATAAATAAAATAGATGATTAAATACAAATGCAAAGGGGTCTCGTTTTTCCTCTTCTAATAAACCAAGGTCTCTTATTATTTCAGCAACCTTTCATATGCTCCAAAGAAAAGGTGATCAGTTGTCTCAATTACAACTTAAAAAAAAATACAAGTATTCTGTTCAAAATTAAACCTGTGTCTTAAAAACTCAGATGACGGCAAATACCATTAAATAATTTGAAGTGGGTTTCCTTAGCTTTAGGAGAAAATCAATTCCACCCATTTTTTTAAAACAAATCTCTAGGAACGAAAAAACAAAAGTTATTTTTATTTGTAAATATATAAATTTGTATTTGTATTTGTAATATATATATATTTATATATACATTATATGAGTTAATAATTTATAGTCATTGTTTAATAAAGTAATAGGTCGCAAATTGTCCAACAATCTAACATCCTTTCCTGGTTTGGGAATAAATGTGTGATTAGCCCTTGTCTCATTGAATTATGCAAAACTGGATTAATAATAATTTCCTGAAAAGCTGCACAACAAAATTCCCCTTAACAAATCTCAAAAATGGCGATAAGAGTAAGTCATGTAATACAGTGATTTATTTAATTACAAACACATAACAGCACAATACAAAATAACTCCACAATAATGTACATACATTGTTTTATATTGTTTTTGTACACGGTTTTATATTGTTTTATAAAACAAAGAGTTATATCTAATATAATATTTCAGCAAGTTTTTGTTATTTAAGGTTGTTTCTATTTGAGTGTTGTTTGTAAGGGGATTGAGAGTAACGTAACATGATTTCAATTCTCTGTATGTATGCACTGTACATGTAGAAGAATCGACAAAATAAAGTTGACTTTGAGATCTTCAAAGAGAAAATCAGGATGTGATATTGATGAGGAAGACACGTATATAAATCTGGATAAAAGCTAGGTTTTTTTTTTTAGCTATTTAGCTTTTTATTAATATTTCTACCCCATCAATGATAAAGGTTTTAATAGTTCCTTCCTTAACGTATTTTTTCTAGCCCACAGAAATAAGCTGTATTTTTTTTCCTTCTTCCCTTCATTAAGCTTTTGATCTAATATATGCCCCTTTGGCATTCCTCATACAGACCAATTTCGCATGTTTTACAACAATGATAGAATTAAGATTCCAATAACCCTCATTACAAAAATGTTTGTTTTTATTGTATGTATTGATTTATTGTCAAGTCAATTGAACAGTGATCTGTTAGAGAAGCTGCTGATAAACTGAATATTGTTTGATAGTATAAAAATTTGGGACATTAACCAAAATCAGTTCGGGACTTGCTATAGGCATCAGACAGTGACAATCCAATATGTTCATGTATTATTGTTATCAAAAACAGGTACATTTAATTGTTTGCTTGAGTGTAAGTGTTACAGTGTGTTGTTGAAAATGAATAAGTCTAAAAATCCTGAAAAATTAAACTTTCAAGCTAAACATGCAATATTAACGGAGTAAAACCAGCAACACTTAACACTCAATCATCATCATCATTAGCCTAATCTGCATGTCTTTGAACTGTGAGAGAAAACCAGAGTACCCAGAGGAAACCCAGCAAGCACAGGGAGAACATAAACCCTGTTAAATTAACCTCTCAACCCTGGAGGTGCAAGGCCACAGTGCTAACCATTCTGCCACTGTGCCGCCACACTGTTAACAGAAATTACTTACTTTTGAATGCGTGTGATGTATAAACATGGGAGAATGTAACTGGTATCGGGGATGTACATGATTTAAAAAATGAATAAAATTTAAAAAGCCAAAATGATTTAATTTTAGTTGCATTTGAGAACACCTGAGAACACAAGGCCACTGCATGTGAACCTGGAGAACTGGAGAATCAGATTTAAATATATGTGTGTAGTTTAAACTGAACTTAGACATTCCAGTATCATGATGATATTATGGAGTTCTTCGGTGTTTGAAACATGCAGTTATTTACAATGATGGTTAAAATCTCCAGTTAAAGACAAGAAATTCTGTCACAGTCACATAAACATTTATTCATGTGAGCAAAATCACCAGGAGCGGTTATTTTATGCACATGACTAACATTTGCTTACTGTTAATACTCCTAAACTAGTAAAGCAGCAACTAAAAGAAATATTTTATTATTAACTTGCTCAAATTAGCAATTTATTATGATACAATAATTATTATTAATAAAATAAGTAAAAAAAAAAACTCAGCTGATGAGCAACAGTTCAGTAAGTCGTGCTACAGTTATACTACTGGAACAGCATTGTAACATTACAGCATCACTACAGTAACAATAACAGTAACGTTTACAGTAACAGAAACAGTAACACTATAGTGCACTATAGTGACAGTAACGGTAACACTACAGAATCACTGCAGTAACAATGAAAAGTATGGTTTTCAAGCACCATTACCTGAGCATTAATATCATCACATGTAAATAAATGTTATGTAAATAAAGTGCTACGTGAAGGTCATCAAAATTTTACAGTAGTTACAGTTTACCTCTAGTTACAGAAATAAAAATTATGTGGAATGAATATGTTCATAATAAAAAAAAAACATTTAATATCACATTTAAAAAACAGAGGAAGGAATGACAGACCTTAGGAACACGGACAGTACATCAGAGGAACTGAACAGGCCACTAGGGGGCCCTGGTCCCTGTCTGCTATTGGGCCCTTTCCACTAGGGCCGTGTCCAGTACTGTGTGCTGCCTGTAGTGGGCAGTGTCTACTAGGGGGCGTGTCCCCAAGCACAGATTTATACTGATTGGTCCATTACATTAACACTCACAGAAGAATAATTTATCTGTCCCTGAGATTCAGCTCCTGGTCTGTGCTGTTTCCAGACGAACAGAACATGTAATGTCTGTAAAAAGCACTGTGTAAGCACACACACACAAACACACACACACGTACATGTGTGCACACAGAGGTGCTGCTTGTGCAGCAGGCCTGTAGGGGGCCCCAGAGGGCTGAAAAACGCATTAATATAATAATACGTAATAATTATATTGAGTGCTGGACTGTTGTCCTGTGCAGAAGAGTCTCGCTGCCATGTGCTGAGACTCAGCGCTCGATGAACCGCAGATTGATGTCTCTATCTGGAACCAGGAGAGTCCGGGTCATGGGTCGGACCACATGGCCGCTCGGATCAGGCTTCACATCGAAATGCAGCAAAATCTGGAGTTCGAGAATAAAAAAAAGAATAATTGTAATTAATTGTAAATAAATAATCACATATCAGTTGAAATAAACTAAATAAGATTAACTGAACAAAATATACAAAATAGAACTCGTACCCGACTGAGCGCCAGGTACAGCTCGAGCTCTGCGATTCTGCGTCCGATGCAGCTGCGCTTCCCAACCCCAAAGGGAAGAGACGAGTACGGGTGATGCACTTTATCACGGCCAAGCCACCGCTGCGGGAAAAATGAGTCTGGGTCGGAAAACTGAGCTGGGTCACGTGATGTGGCGTAATGACACAGAGTGATGAGTGTCTGCAAATAGGTGAAGACACATCACAGTGAATGGGCAGGGTTATAATGAAGGGCAGGGTTACATGAGTGTGTAACATACCACACATATATATACACATATAATACATACATTAAATGTATTAAGAGTGTTAACTGCACATGTTCAGGTGTAGGGAGGACATTCACGATACATTCAGCATGTGTCCAAGATAAACTACAGATCAAGTATTAATAGTATCAGATTTTTGATTATTTACCGTGTAGTCGTGTGAACATAATTCTGTGCAAAAATAAAAATACCCCTACCTTTTTGGGGATGATGTACCCCCCAACTGTTATATTCCGATCTGTGATGACTCTGGCGTTAGCAGGAATCACAGGATACAGTCTGTTTATGAACAATAACACAGTATTAAAAAGCATGAACCGTGACCTGACATTTCCCTCAGCCAATCAGAACACACGATGCTGCTCTCAGCAAATCAGAACATACAATCAGAACACAACAAATGGACTGATGTGTGAGGAATGATAAGAAGGATAGGAGAGAATAAATAAGGGGAATAAAAACTGAACCTTGTGACTTCTTTAATGACGGCCTTCATCAGAGGCATGGCCGCTACATCAGCTGCTGTTGGGATTCTTCTGTCTCCTAGAACCTTCATGACCTCTGACCTCAAGGACTCCTGAATCTCAGGATGGCGAGAAAGCTCATAAAGAGACCAGGATAACGTGCTGGAGATCTGAGAGATGGACGCACAGAAGCGAGGAAGTGAGCATGTTTTAAAGTGCTAGTTTAGTGAGAATAAATAAATAATAAAAAAATAAAATTAAAATAAAGACTGTACCGTGTCAACTCCTGCAAGCAGCAACTCTGTAACGTTACTGTACACAGACTTTAACGGCATTCCGGCTCGAGACAAGAAGTAGGTCAGGTATCGCCCCTCCACTTCCTCCCCACGCGCCAGCTTCTCCTTTTCCTCTTTAAGGCGCTGATCAATGTGACCTTTCGCTGGAGAAGAGGAAATGCAGCATGCTATTTTAGCGATCAGCTCACTGATGATCAGCACACAGTAGACTCTTCACTCTTACACTCACCGAACTGGAACATGTAATCCCAGCACTGACAGAACGTCCGCCATGGGCCGGGGAAAAGGCGGTGGAGCCACGCTGGCATGGCCATAGTGAGCAGTGTCATTACGAACATGGTGTTAATAGACTGGATGAAGCGCTCTGTTTCCATGGGAACCTCTGCGTCCAAACACCCGATCCTGGACTCGAAGAGTACCGATGAAATACCTGAGAGTGAGAGCGAGAGAGAGAGAGAGGAAACGAGGGAGTAAGAAAAATGCTTTATGGATGTTTTTCTTTACTTTTATTTATTTCTTTAAATTAATGCCAGCTCCCTGTGTGTGTGTGTGTGTGTGTGTGTGTGTGTGTGTGTGTGTGTGTGTGTGAGTGTGTGTGTATATATATATATATATATATATATACCTTCAAGGCCAAAGCGGTAGAACTCTGTTGCGATGTCTGTGACAACTCCGTGAGAATTTTGCTGTGTGCGGAGCTGGAGTTTAGTGATCAAGTCGCTCACTACAGAGTTGAGTGTGCTGTCGTACGCCTCCACAGATTTGGGACGCAGCATGTGTTTAGCCAGAAGACTGCGAACACTCTGCCACTCCTCTCCCTCACTGAAAACGCACACAACACAATCCATCCATCCATCCATCCATCATTAAACCACTTACATTTATCTTTTTAATAAGGTGTATGCATATGTGTGTATGCATGTATGTATGTGTGTGTGTGTGTGTGTGTGTGAGCAGCTTACGCTGTCAGCAGGCCGTATCCATGCCCCCTGTGATTCCTGTAGTCCTTCCAGGAGGAAATGTCTGACCGCACAGGTGTGTGTCCCTCCTGTCTAAGCACTTGCTCCATAAGCTCGGGTTCTGCCACGTGTACGGTCAGAACCGGCCCAAAACGTGCCTTCCACATTGGCCCGAACCGCCGCCGCCCCTCCAGCTGGGAATAAACACACACTGAGTGTACTGCACACTTCCCGCACTAATACACAGTCCTACAGATTTACGATTAAAACATGACACTTCATATTGAGGTGTGTGTCCATGTGTGCTCAGGTGTGGGTGTGTGTAAGTGTGTTTACCTGCAGTTCATGCAGTCTGGACAGTCCTCGGTTTGCCAGCAGGTCCCAGATGAACCTGACTGCTGACGGTCCGGGCATCTGATCCAGAGTCTTCACGCTCACCATAGGTTCCACCCACTTCATCACTGGGGTCACGCTCCTCCACGACACACGCATCACTTGCTGCAGCATCTTCACACTCTGTACCCACACTTTACACACAGGTCACACACACACTTTGTCTCTAATAGAATGAGTGTATCCCCCACATATTCCTGTCCTGTATTTATAACAAACACACACACACACACACACACTGCCAACCCATTTCTGACAGAAAGGGGACGAGGTTGTCCTGAGGGTGTGGCCAATCAGAGTGCAGGACTTCAGCAAACCCCTGATTTCTGAGCACTCTCTCAGGTAGTAAAGGGAAGTTCGGATCATTTTAGTGACTCGGTTCTTTGAATCATGTTCATTCAAATGAACGAATCTTTTTTCTCGAGTGCACAAACACACACACACACACACACACACACACACTACAGTTCCAGTAATAAAACATTTACAGTGCAGCTGATGTGCAGATGAACAGAGTGAGCGGCTCACCTTTCATATTTCCTGGCCCGAGTCGTTCGTTCTTTCGTCACGTGACCCCCATAGTGCACTGCACAGCGTTTCTGGGAGACACGTAACAAACGAACGAACTCGTCGGTCAAGAAGACTCGTGAGATAATCCGCTCATTTCTGTTTCCTGTACATCACCTACCGAGCTTTTGCGACGCTTTGCGCATGCGCGCCCAGTAGAAAACGAACGAATCACTCTCTGAGACGACTCGTTTCTGTGAGTCACGTTAAAGACTCGTAAAAAAAAAAAAAAAAGAATCGTTCAGAAACGACTCGTCTCTCTCAGGTTCCAGTGAAACTCTCTAACAGTATTTAGAAATGAGAAACATGAATTAGCTTTACTGAATTTACCCCTGTGCTGCTGAATTAACCCCTGAATTTACTGAATTAACCCCTGAATTTACTGAATTAACCCCTGTGCTGCTGAATTTTCCCCTGTGCTGCTGAATTAACCCCTGAATTTACTGAATTAACCCCTGAATTTACTGAATTAACCCCTGTGCTGCTGAATTTTCCCCTGTGCTGCTGAATTAACCCCTGAATTTACTGAATTAACCCCTGAATTTACTGAATTAACCCCTGTGCTGCTGAATTTTCCCCTGTGCTGCTGAATTAACCCCTGAATTTACTAAATTAACCCCTGAATTTACTGAATTAACCCCTGAATTTACTGAATTTACCCCGTGCTGCTGAATTAACCCCTGTACTGCTGAATTAACCCCGTGCTGCTGAATTAACCCCTGAATTTACTGAATTTACCCCGTGCTGCTGAATTAACCCCGTGCTGCTGAATTAACCCCGTGCTGCTGAATTTTCCCCTGTGCTGCTAAAATTTCCCCTGTGCTGCTGAATTAACCCCTGAATTTGCTGAATTAACCCTTTGCTGCTAAATTAACCCCTGAATTTGCTGAATTAACCCCGTGCTGCTGAAGTTACCCCTGTGCTGCTGAATTTACCCCTGTGCTGCTGAATTTTCCCCTGTGCTGCTGAATTAACCCCTGAATTTACTGAATTAACCCCTGAATTTACTGAATTAACCCCTGTGCTGCTGAATTTTCCCCTGTGCTGCTGAATTAACCCCTGAATTTACTGAATTAACCCCTGAATTTACTGAATTTACCCCGTGCTGCTGAATTAACTCCTGTACTGCTGAATTAACCCCGTGCTGCTGAATTTTCCCCTGTGCTGCTAAAATTTCCCCTGTGCTGCTGAATTAACCCCTGAATTTGCTGAATTAACCCTGTGCTGCTGAATTAACCCTGTGCTGCTGAATTTACCCCGTGCTGCTGAATTAACCCCTGTACTGCTGAATTTACCCCGTGCTGCTGAATTACCCCTGTGCTGCTAAAGTTACACCTGCCACCCTGAATTAACACCGGCAGTGCTTAATGAAATCTCTTATCTGTTTACTGTGTAAACACCTAATGCTGCAGTGTTTCCTAATGCAACTGACTGAATAAGAAGAATATTTAAATATCACTATAACACATATGGATAAACACATACAGAATAGTAGTAACGTAGCATTGTAGCAAGTGTTAATTTTAACCCGGCACACACATACACACACACAGGTGATGTCTGACCAGGGTCTTTGGATTTTGCATATGAATATGTAAATCGATATGTATGCACTGTATGTATGTATGTATGTATGTATGTATGAATGGATGGATGGATGTGTGTGAATGCAGACTCCATTGTGTGTCTTTCACACACACACACACACACACACACACACACACACACACACACACACACACACACAGATAATCTCTGACCAGGGCCTTTGGATTTTGCATATGAATCTATTAATCAATATGTGTGTATATGGATGTGTGCAGACTCCATTGTGTGTAGCAGGTTACACACACACATACACACACACACACACACACACACACACACACACACACACACACACACTAAACTAGCAGACATAATGATCTGCACACAGGTTACACACATACAATGCAGTGTGTGAGGTTACTGATGCTCAAGATAAACCTGGAGCTCGGCCAACATTGTGTGTGTGTTCAGTGTGGAAATCCAATCAGTACGGGGAACTCGGCCTGGATAAGTGTGTGTGTGTCCCAGCCTGACTTCGACCTCCTTTAGATTTCACAGAAGACCAGAAAGCAGAATGTGATGGAGAGATGTGGCAAGACGTTTCAGCACGTATGCTCCTGCTCTCATTCATATATTTATATAACACCACATTATCACACTATTTTATTGCCTTACCTCATTGATATATTTATGTATTTATAACATATTTATATCTAAATATGACCACAATACACCATAACTCTATGTTATTATCTTACCTGATTAATATATTTAAATAACACTATATTACATCAATACTATATAATCACCTTTATTTACTTATTTAAATATTTCGACATTATCATATAAACTTTACTAATATTATCAAATACAATAAATATTATCAATACATTAACAACTTAAAATATTATCATATAATTATCACACTACATTCCTAATGCACCATCATGTGAATTTACACACTTTACCATAACATAAAATTACTCAATACATCAAGAATGCTTTTAAGTAATTTAAGCAAAATATGGATTTAAAAAAAATTGAATACTTCACAAAACACAGACGACACACCATGTACAAAGCAGAGAAACACTATATGGTCAAAAGTTTGTGCACCCTGACCATCACACACGTCATTGTTGAATGCCCCATTCCAGATGTGCAGTTCTAATGCGCTTCACTCTTCTGTAAAGGCTGTACACTACATGTTGGAGCCTGTGCATGTGTGGGGATTTGTGTTCATCCACACACTCTTCAGGAACGAATGTCGAGTTCCAGTTCATCCGAAAGCTGATGGATCGGTGGGGTTGAATTCAGTCAGGGCTCGGTGCAGGACACTCGAGTTCTTCCATTCCGAAACACTTTTATTACACACACACACACACACACACACACACATATATATATATATATATATATATATATATATATATATATATATATATATTTATATATACAGTGGTGTGAAAAACTATTTGCCCCCTTCCTGATTTCTTATTCTTTTGCATGTTTGTCACACTTAAATGTTTCTGCTCATTAAAAACCGTTAACTATTAGTCAAAGATAACATAATTGAACACAAAATGCAGTTTTTAAATGAAGATTATGTTATTAAGGGAGAAAAAAAACTCCAAATCTACATGGCCCTGTGTGAAAAAGTAATTGCCCCCCCCCTTGTTAAAAAATAACTTAACTGTGGTTTATCACAGTTAAAAGTTCAATTTCTGTAGTCACCCCCAGGCCTGATTACTGCCACACCTGTTTCAATCAAGAAATCACTTAAATAGGAGCTACCTGACACAGAGAAGTAGACCAAAAGCACCTCAAAAGCTAGACATTATGCCAAGATCTAAAGAAATTCAGAAAAAAATGAGAACAAAAGTAATTGAGATCTATCAGTCTGGTAAAGGTTATAAAGCCATTTCTAAAGCTTTGGGACTCCAGCGAACCACAGTGAGAGCCATTATCCACAAATGGCAAAAACATGGAACAGTGGTGAACCTTCCCAGGATTGGCCGGCCGACCAAAATTACCCCAAGAGCGCAGAGACAACTCATCCGAGAGGCCACAAAAGACCCCAGGACAACATCTAAAGAACTGCAGGCCTCACTTGCCTCAATTAAGGTCAGTGTTCACGACTCCACCAAAAGAAAGAGACTGGGCAAAAACGGCCTGCATGGCAGATTTCCAAGGCGCAAACCACTTTTAAGCAAAAAGAACATCAAGGCTCGTCTCAATTTTGCTAAAAAACATCTCAATGATTGCCAAGACTTTTGGGAAAATATCTTGTGGACCGACGAGACAAAAGTTGAACTTTTTGGAAGGTGCGTGTCCCGTTACATCTGGCGTAAAAGTAACACAGCATTTCAGAAAAAGAACATCATACCAACAGTAAAATATGGTGGTGGTAGTGTGATGGTCTGGGGTTGTTTTGCTGCTTCAGGACCTGGAAGGCTTGCTGTGATAGATGGAACCATGAATTCTACTGTCTACCAAAAAATCCTGAAGGAGAATGTCCGGCCATCTGTTCGTCAACTCAAGCTGAAGCGATCTTGGGTGCTGCAGCAGGACAATGACCCAAAACACACCAGCAAATCCCCCTCTGAATGGCTGAAGAAAAACAAAATGAAGACTTTGGAGTGGCCTAGTCAAAGTCCTGACCTGAATCCTATTGAGATGTTGTGGCATGACCTTAAAAAGGCGGTTCATGCTAGAAAACTCTCAAATAAAGCTGAATTACAACAATTCTGCAAAGATGAGTGGGCCAAAATTCCTCCAGAGCGCTGTAAAAGACTCGTTGCAAGTTATCGCTAAAGCTTGATTGCAGTTATTGCTGCTAAGGGTGGCCCAATCAGTTATTAGGTTCAGGGGGCAATTACTTTTTCACACAGGGCCATGTAAGTTTGGATTTTTTTTCTCCCTAAATAATAAAAACCATCATTTAAAAACTGCATTTTGTGTTTACTTGTGTTATCTTTGACTAATAGTTAAATGTGTTTGATGATCAGAAACATTTAAGTGTGACAAACATGCAAAAGAATAAGAAATCAGGAAGGGGGCAAATAGTTTTTCACACCACTGTATATATATAAAATGTTGCTGTTAAACAGTTGAACACTATTTTTAAAACTGCTTTAAACAACTTCAGTACTCAGGAAAGGAACTGGGTGAAAGGTCATCACTTGAGGCAAAGAGGTCAAAGGTCAAATCCAAAAATAAAATTTAGGTCAACTACTGGTCCCCCACATGCATATACAAGTTTAATGTAAATTAAGTAAAACGTATGCATGAAAAAACATTAATGCCAAGGCATGTTAATAATAATCATGGGTAATCAATTAGCACTGTTCAGTAATGATGGTGTTTTAAATCTTTCTGTAATGTGTGTGTACGTGTGTGCACAAGTTCGTAATGTTGTTTATAGCTCGCGGTCAGATCTCTGATGGTTTTGAGTCTCAGAAATGCGTCTGTGGAAATCCTGTAAGTGGGGATTTGCAGGCTGTAATAATGCCATCTCCACCTCACCATGTGTGTAGAGAGAGTGAGAGAGAGAGCAACATGGCCGCCTCCGCTAAAGTGTGTGTTCTGAGTAACCTTAAAACAGTGGTCTTCAACCTGTTTTACACCACAGACCAGTTTTATGTAAGACAGTTTTCTGAAGACGTGTCATTGTATGCTAATAATACGACAGAATAAAATCCATAATTAATACAACATATAACGCAGAATAAGTGTGAGCCCTGAGTGTATTTCTTTCCAGTCTGCTACGGAATTTTGTTTTCGTTGCAGAAAGCGAGGTTGTTGGAAATAAAAGCAGGGTTTTTACAGCTTTGTGGCAATCCCAGGATATTCCACTTTGATTTTCTGTAGGATTGAAGATCCTCAAATTTAAGGCCACATCTATTATATAGAGTGAGCATGTGAATCACCTGTTGCGATAAACCCGTGATCGTGGCATTTTCTTTTAAATACAGCTTTCTGTTGGCAGTCTCAGCATCTCTTCTGCTGTCTTACCATTGAGTATTTTCACTTTTTCAAAGAAGCTCTCCAGAGACGTTGTTTTTACTCATTTTAATTAGAGTTAGCTTGTAATGTTAGCTTAATATTATCGGGCACCAAAACTGATACAGAAAGAAATGTGGGTAAAAGGTACAGACAACAGAACATGAAAGATGATCTGCCGATTTTTCAAAATAAAATACTCTACAGACTCTGATATGCAATAAAATAAAAATAATATTATACAGTATAAGTTGTATTTAACACCAAAGTCAATGTTTTTCGTGGTTTTACTGGATGGAGGCTGGAAATTACAAATACAGCTTTATCATCATCCTCGGGTTACTCGTCAGCGTCACTCTGATAATAATGAGTCATACATATTTCTTTACAGTTTAAAAATTCATTTCCATAATGCTTTTAATTCTGTAAAGCTGATTTTCAACAGTGACCACTGTTAAAAGCGCTATATACATAAACCTGAATTGAACTGAACTTAGAACACAGCAGTATAACACCCATGTGATAATTTTCATGTAAACTTGCTAGTCACTAACTAGGGCCTGTTTACTCGCTCGCTAGCTAGCTTAAAACAGATTCCATCATAATCTAACAGGTCCAGGAGAAATATCCAGAGATTTCAGTTCATTCTGGTTTTAATAAAGATATTTCTGGTAAATCAGTTTGAGAGAGAAAGAGAATGTTACTGTTAGCTGAAGTCAGGGATTCATGCCAAAGCCTACACCATGCTATTCAGAAATCTTTCTCTCTCTGACACACACAGATAAAGAGAAGCTTGTTAATGATTTATGTTTCTCTGAAGCAACTGTAGAGGAATACAGTGATTCATATCTGTATAAATTAATCTGAGAAATCTGTCTGATTTAGTTTTCACTAACTGGCTCAGAGCCAAAAACACTATATGTGCACACACCGAAGTGTGTTAACGTTCAAGAACAAAGGCTGTCTTCATGGTGTATATGTCTGTTCCGTTAAGCGGAAGGAACTGATGCGGATTAATTAATTCTTCACCTTGTGATGAACTGTTCGCAAGCTGCTAGCTGTGTAAGCATCAGGAACAGCAACATTAGCTGATTAACCAGGAGTGTATTCCTGCTTATCGACTTATGAGTGTCTAATGCAGGCGTCTCATCAGCTTTCTGTGGGCAGATCAGTGATACTGCTGTGTACACACACTCACGTCCTAATAGCACTGATTAGAATTATGAGGATATAAAAAACACAAAAAATCCTCAGGACATGGCAGATTTTAGGAAGAAGTGCTCGTGTTTAGATTTAAGGTCACATTGTTTAATCTTTATTAAAACGATTTTCACAGAACAGAAAGACAGACTTCAGGAAAAATCATTGTGTGTGTGTGAGAATGATTAAAGGTCAGAGGAACAGTCACAGACACACAGTGGTTTATCTCTGCGAATGAGATTAGTTTAGTGCTAACTCTGGGGAAAAAAAATTTTGGCAAGTGACTGAGAGGAGAAATCTCTTTCTGACTGAACGGGGATGAGTCCTGAGGAGCTCTCTTAGGTTCTGAGCTCTAAAGCACCATCCATGTGAGACTCTGCAGAAGTCCATTTAAAGCGGTTCTCAGAACAAAACCCATCTCTGATAAATGTTTAAGAAAACAGAAACATGAGAAATGATTCATTTTATAACTCAGAAACTCAACATTAAAAATCAGAAATACAATTTAATTATTTAATACATTATTTACCAAAAACTCTGGCGAGTGTAAAATGAGTTAGAGCTTATTTTGCTTCTCATTTCAAATGGCACGTTTTTGTATTAGGTCCTGGAATGCTGGGGCTCTGGTGGTCGCGTCATCACACTGGGGTTTTGAAGAAAGAGTTTCAGCTCGGGTCCTCGATTCTGCGAAAAACAGCAAGAAAGTTCTTTCCTCCATTCCGCTGCACCTTCTTCCCTTCTTCTGTACATGTTCCTAAACGGCCCACAATGATGTCATCCATCTGCAAGGAAAAAAAAGGTTAAAGGTCATGTTAAAGTGCTAGCAAAAGTAGAGAAACTGTCTGCCTAACTATTTGCCTGCCCTCATGCCCCTCTGTCCACCCCTCACACTTTCAGTCCATATCTACTGCCCCTCTGTCTACCTCTGCATCTCTGTCCTATCACTTACTTGTACATATTCATCTGTCGGTTTGCATGTCTGTCAGTCAGTCAGTGTCTATCAGTCTACCTGTCTTTCTCTGTTTATGAATAATTGTTTGTGTGTGTGTGTGTGAAAACAGTACCAGTTTCTCCTCAGACACTTGGCTGAATAGCGGATGCTCTGAGAAGTGTTTCACCATCCAGACATGCACTTCCTCCACATCTGTCATGGTGTAAACTAAACCCTGTCAAACACACACACACGTTTAACAACGCATAGCAATGCTCTCTTCCCCTCATAGAAAAAAATGTAAAAGTGATGGTGTGTGTGCGCGTGTGTGTAAGAGAGAGAGAGAGAGAAAGAGAGCGATAGCAGTCCACATTAAATACAGATGTTATTTCCAGAAGGAGAGGATGAGATGTGGGAAAATAAAGTGAGTCAGCTGACATAGGGTGAATCAGTTGAAGGAATGAATCAGTTGCCCGATTGAATCAGATGATTCAGTGTGTAAGTGAGAGACAGAAATAGCTGAGAGAGTAAACAGCAGGTGGAGTCCTCCGTGTCATTGACTTTTACTCTAATTTACTGAATAAGCAGAACACACGATTCACAGAAGCATACATGAGAAGCTGAACGTTCAGAACCTCAGCGTTCCTCAGAAGCCTTCAGAGGCTCAGCTGAAGCTCAGAGAGGGCCAAAGAGATTCTGAGGAACACCGGCTGATCATTCTTACATGACCCAGTCTTATAAAATAAAACCAGAATTCTTACTGTGGGTTTGACTTTTAGTTCCCCCTAGGGGGCGTGAGCGCGTGTGCCCTTACCCCGACTCGCAGTGTGTATGCGTACTCCGCTAATAAAGTTGGACTGATAATCCTCCATTTGTGCTTAGTTTTTTTGAAATGGGGATCTGGAAACAGGAAGAACATCTTGCTAAGCTGCACACACACAAACACACACCATTATTAGAAAAAAGAAAAAAAAAAAAACCACATTTACTTGAGTGTTTGCATAGTATGTGTAACAGTTTATAAATGCACTACACAAGTCAGTGTGTAAAGAAAATGTCCAAGCTGTGCCTATGGGCTGTGTGATATGATGATGATAAGATGGTCTCCTGTCGCTGACTCACTTGTCCTTTAGTAAAGAAGTTGGGGAGGTATTTCATGGCGTTACTGCGCACACAGGCAATGTTCTGGTATTTTCCTGGTTCAGAGGCGCGGAGAGATCGGATCCGATCCTGAACGTAATCTGAGACTTTAACCCGAATCTCCAAACCCAGAATGAGCTGATCAGGGAATAACGATGATAACTCCACTAAAACGGAAACAAAACAAAAACATGAATAAATACAGCAATGTTCTGCATCGGAAAAGAAATACTAACGTTTTAAGGCATTAAAACACAGTAAGAAGAATAAAAAATACAAACACTGAGAAAAGGAGTGAATCATAAGGTGAGAAGATATTACTCTGGAACTAAAATACGTGATATTTGGCGACCCCCTGTGGGTGATTTAATTTACAACCAACATTTTAAACAAAAAAACTTTTAGTTATTAAAGTTTTACAGTTGAACATATTAAATTCACGTACATCCCAGACTGCTCTGCTAGAAGCCATAATCAGCACATGACTGAGGTTTCATGCATTCATGAGAATTAAACATAATAAATGTGTATTTGGTAATAAAATTAAGTAAAAGACGAACTGTTGCGCGACTGTAGTTGGAGTGAATGTAAATCAAAATTTCTTTAGTATTTAAAAGGGTTAAAATCTTTAATCCTAATTTCTCTCTGTTTTAAATCCAAGTCCTTGTTTTTGTCACCACTCACTCACTAGCGCAATGTATGTTCTGTACACTTTACAGAGAACGCAAAACAGACCAGGAGCATCTAAGGAACATATAAAAACAGAAGAAAATGTAATGAAGGATGAACTGAGTGGAGAGGAACTGAAGCAAAGAGTCAGCAGAGTTTTACGTCTTATCTGACGGTCTTCTTTACCAGTGTGTATCTGTGTTATGACGTTTCTCTGGACTGAAAGATATTCCACTTCCTGTGTTTGTGTACAGTATGTGTGCGTGCATGTGTCTGCCTGTGTGCGTTATCTACCCAGCAGTCCCCCGTATCCACACCCGATATCAGCAAACTCCACCTGAGCACTCTGTCGTCCCTCTGTCTCCATCTGCTCATCATCTGAACTGAAATACTCAGGATAAAGCTGGGACCAATTCATCTGCTCTGGGCACAAAGGACTGAAAAACACATTTACAGTGAGACAGACAAAGAGACAGAGAGAGAGAGAGAACAGATAAATAAAGTTTATTATACAAGTATGAAGTATTTGTTCAACACTGGTTTAAAAAAAAAAAAACAGATCTGAGGTGGATAGATGAGCTTTAATTCTAACTTAACACTGTAACTTTAAGACCTAATTTAGACTTTTTTTAAGTTGCTCAGACCTCCATGCACATCAACACACCTCATATCTGGTATGTATCTAAACTTTTATACCTTTAGATTTGATTATAAACTAAACAATAATCTAACAGTTACAGTTATCTATGTGCAGCACGCGCACTGTGTTTCCTCTGTAACAGAAAGTAATCAACACTGAGGCAGAGCTGTGGTAATAAAACACTCACTACTCGAATGTGTGATCGGCCATGGGGTTAGAGTGAGCTCTCTGTCGGTAAAACTTCTTCTGGGGCATACATACACTCATTTTGAAGCTAAACAAAAGAGTTTAAACGCAGTTTAAGTCAAACGAGATAAGCTGAGCTAGCAGCTGCGCCGGCACGCGCTCCTGCAAGAAAAAAAAGGCGTCGCGGAAGAATGACGTCACGCCGCGAGAGCCGTCTCTGTTCGGCTTTAATCATAAAAACGTCATATTCCTACATAAAAATCCACATAAACAACACATAGAAGTTAATTTTTTTTTTTTTTAAATATGTGTCCTTCACAAATCATTGGATAAATAAAATAAAAGAAAAAACAATAAATTAAGTGTTCTCATCTTTTAATCAACTCAAACTTAGACTTTAGAGCTGTTTTCTAGGCTTTGATTTCTCATCTCATCTCCTGACTGCATGAAAGAAAAAAATAAAACCATTTGAATATGTGAAAAGGTTACAGTCAATAATATAAAGAGGCCATGATTATTCCTGTCATTAATCTCTCCCTCTCACTACACTGTGCACATTCAAATGAATGCCAAACCAGGCAAGTGTACAGAGAACACACACACAAACTGACATGTACAGAACAAGCATGGAGTTTACCTGTCCTCCCCGTGCTTGGTGGGTTTCCTCCGGGTATTCTGGTTTTCTCCCGCAGTAAAAAAGAGACATTGATTAGGCTGATTGGCAGCCTGAAAGTAAGTATGTGTGTGTGTGTGTGTGTGTGTGTGTGCGCCGCCTAATGCTCTAAGTCTTCTGTGATAGGTTCAGGCTTCCTGCAATCCTGTACAGGATAAAGCACTATAGAAGATCGATAATAGAAAGAACAATCACCAGAACAATTATAATACTTTTTTGACCAAAAAAAAGCACCTCAGTATAATTTAATAATTTAATTAGGCTTAATAAAGTATCTATCTATCTATCTATCTATCTATCTATCTATCTATCTATCTCTGCCGTATATATAAAATAAATACCTTATTAGATTTTTGGATTTATAGATTAATAGATTTATTTGATACTAGATGTGCCTGCGTCTTCATTCGCATGGAATTTAACTGCACACTCATGCAGTTTAAAAAAATGTACAATTCCAACTTTACAGTTTTATTATATGTATACGTATCCTTTTACCCAGTTATACAACTTAATAGAAAACGTGTAAGCAAATTACAGATCTTTATATTTTTAAACACTATTGAATTGAATAAAGTCTGTTTATTAATATATTATATATAATATTATATATTAATAATAACATAAATGTTATTATTAATATATTAATACTTTATTGATATAAATAATTGCATATTACCTAAAACTTTAACCTCAGATATGAAATTTGGTTATTACCAACACATGCATTAGATATGTGGTGTGCGTATACATATGTTATTTATTTATTTTGAAAGAAACAAAATGATTATTTAATAAACTATTAGTAAATTGAAATGCTCAAAGCTACAGTTATAAATAGCTGGCACGGTGGCGTTATAATTAGCACTGTCACCTCGCAATCCAAACACATACAGATTAGGCTCATTGGCTTTCCCACATTTTGTGTCATGACATGAATTGGGGCGATAATCAAACAAAAAATTTTGGTAGATGTTATATATATATATATATATATATATATATATATATATATATATATATATATATATTAAACTGCACTAAGATAAATAAATCCATGTGCATTTAATACGGAATGTGACATTGATTAAATTTATTTAAATGACATGATGGAACTGTAACGCATTTTAATTAAGAATCCTGACGGAAGTAAAAAATAATAATTAATTGGCTCTGTAGGAAACTTGTCAGCGTGTGGGGGCGTGGTCTGCGTCTGACGCGTTGAACGAGGCATGGGTTAGGCGCACATGGTCACGCCCACTTGCGTGACGTATGGCAGCACAGGAAGCATCTAATTTTCACAATGTGAGTCAGTTAGCGAGTCGATAGAAGTTTTAGCATCGAGTGAGGAGGAGAGAGTTACTGCATGTGTGTGTGTGTGTATATAAATATATAAATATATGTGCGTGTGTGAGAAAGAGAGAAAGATAAGAGTTTATAAACGAAAGGAAAAGTAAAGGAAGAGTTTAACACTCGCACACACAAACACAGAGAGGAAGGCCAGATGTGCAGCGCGTGTGTGCTGCTGAGTTCTCGCGAGTTCTGGCGTGAATAAACTCCCGGAGGAAACTCGGTAAGTGGAACACAACCAGCGCTTCTCGTTAAACTCTAACCCGCGGTGCGAGTCGGGCGGGAACGACGTGTTACTGAGGTCTCCCACCGGGTTCAGGGGGGACTGTCCAGATGGCAGACATGCAGCGGGCACGCGCGCGCGAGAGTGAGTGAGTGTGTGTGTGTGTGTGTGTATGTGGAAGAGAGAGAAAGTGTGTGTGTGTATGTATGTGTGTTTGAGAGAATGTTTTCAAGTGAGAGAGAGTGAGTGTGTGTGAGAGTGAGTGAGTGTGTGTGAGAGTGAGTAAGTGTGTGAGAGTGAGTGAGTGTGTGAGAGTGAGTGAGTGTGTGTATGTGTGAGGGTGAGTGTATGTGTGAGGGTGAGTGTATGTGTGAGGGTGAGTGTATGTGTGAGGGTGAGTGTATGTGCGCGAGAGTGAGTGTGTGTGCGCGAGAGTGAGTGTGTGTGCGCGAGAGTGAGTGTGTGTGCGCGTGAGTGAGTGAGTGTGCGCGTGAGTGAGTGAGTGTGCGCGTGAGTGAGTGAGTGTGCGCGTGAGTGAGTGAGTGTGCGCGTGAGTGAGTGAGTGTGCGCGTGAGTGAGTGAGTGTGCGCGTGAGTGAGTGAGTGTGCGCGTGAGTGAGTGAGTGTGCGCGTGAGTGAGTGAGTGTGCGCGTGAGTGAGTGTGCGCGTGAGTGAGTGTGCGCGTGAGTGTGTGCGCGCGTGAGTGTGTGCGAGGGTGAGTGAGTGTGCGCGAGGGTGAGTGAGTGTGTGCGCGAGGGTGAGTGAGTGTGTGCGCGAGAGTGAGTGAGTGTGTGCGCGAGAGTGAGTGAGTGTGTGCGCGAGAGTGAGTGTGTGTGCGCGAGAGTGAGTGTGTGTGCGCGAGAGTGAGTGTGTGTGCGCGAGAGTGAGTGAGTGTGCGCGAGAGTGAGTGAGTGTGCGCGAGAGTGAGTGAGTGTGCGCGAGAGTGAGTGAGTGTGCGCGAGAGTGAGTGAGTGTGCGCGTGAGTGAGTGTGTGTGCGCGTGAGTGAGTGTGCGCGTGAGTGAGTGTGCGCGTGAGTGAGTGTGCGCGTGAGTGAGTGTGCGCGTGAGTGAGTGTGCGCGAGAGTGAGTGAGTGTGCGCGAGAGTGAGTGAGTGTGCGCGAGAGTGAGTGAGTGTGTGCGCGAGAGTGAGTGAGTGTGTGCGCGAGAGTGAGTGAGTGTGTGCGCGAGAGTGAGTGAGTGTGTGCGCGTGAGTGAGTGAGTGTGTGCGCGTGAGTGAGTGAGTGTGTGCGCGTGAGTGAGTGAGTGTGTGCGCGAGAGTGAGTGAGTGTGTGCGCGAGAGTGAGTGAGTGTGTGCGCGAGAGTGAGTGAGTGTGCGCGCGAGAGGAGAGTGAGTGTGCGTGCGAGTGAGTGAGTGTGCGTGCGAGTGAGTGAGTGTGCGTGCGAGTGAGTGAGTGTGCGTGCGAGTGAGTGAGTGTGCGAGTGAGTGAGTGTGAGTGTATGTGCGAGTGAGTGAGTGTATGTGCGAGTGAGTGAGTGTATGTGTGAGAGTGAGTGTGGGCGAGAGTGAGTGAGTGTGGGCGAGAGTGAGTGTATGTGTGGGCGAGAGTGAGTGTATGTGTGAGAGTGAGTGAGTGTATGTGTGAGAGTGAGTGAGTGTATGTGTGAGAGTGAGTGTGTGTGTGCGAGAGTGAGTGTGTGTGTGCGAGAGTGAGTGTGTGTGTGCGAGAGTGAGTGTGTGTGTGCGAGAGTGAGTGTGTGTGTGCGAGAGTGAGTGTGTGTGTGCGAGAGTGAGTGTTTGCTGTTTGTGTGCGAGAGTGAGTGAGTGAGTGTGTGCGAGAGTGAGTGAGTGTGTGTGCGAGAGTGAGTGAGTGAGTGTGTGTGCGAGAGTGAGTGAGTGAGTGAGTGTGTGTGCGAGAGTGAGTGAGTGAGTGTGTGTGCGAGAGTGAGTGAGTGAGTGTGCGAGACTGTGAGTGTATGTGCGAGACTGTGAGTGTGTGTGCGAGACTCTGTGTGTGTGTGTAAGAGAGAGAAAGTGTGTATGTATGTGTGTTTGAGTGTTTTCAAGTGAGAGTGTGTGTATGCGCGAGAGTAAGTGAGAGAGTGCGTGCGAGAGTGAGTGAGAGTGCGTGCGAGAGTGAGTGAGAGTGCGTGCGAGAGTGAGTGAGAGTGCGTGCGAGAGTGAGTGAGAGTGCGTGCGAGAGTGAGTGCGCGCGAGAGTGAGTGTGTGTGTGTGTGTGTGTGTGTGGAAGAAAGAGAAAGTGTGTATGTATGTGTGTTTGAGTGTTTTCAAGTGAGAGAGAGTGTGTGTGTATGCGCGAGAGTGTGTGTGTATGCGCGAGAGTGAGTGTGTGCGAGACTGTGAGTGTGTGTGCGAGACTGTGAGTGTGTGTGCGAGACTGTGAGTGTGTGTGCGAGACTGTGAGTGTGGATAAGAGACTGTGAGTGTGGATAAGAGACTGTGTGTGTGGAAGAGAGAGAAAGTGTGTATGTATGTGTGTTTGAGTGTTTTCAAGTGAGAGAGAGTGTGTGTGCGCGAGAGTGAGTGTGTATGTGTGTGCGCGAGAGTGAGTGTGTATGTGTGTGCGCGAGAGTGAGTGTGTATGTGTGTGCGTGAGAGTGAGTGTGTATGTGTGTGCGTGAGAGTGAGTGTGTATGTGTGTGCGTGAGAGTGAGTGTGTATGTGTGCGCGTGAGTGTGTGCGCGTGAGTGTGTGCGCGAGAGTGAGTGCGCGAGAGTGAGTGCGCGAGAGTGAGTGCGCGAGAGTGAGTGCGTGTGCGCGAGAGTGAGTGTGTGAGTGCGTGTGCGCGAGAGTGAGTGTGTGTGTGTGTGTGCGCGAGAGTGAGTGTGTGTGTGCGCGAGAGTGAGTGAGTGTGTGTGCGAGAGTGCATCACTGACGCGAGTGTGTTTGTGTGTGAGAGAAAGTGTGAATACGTGTGATGGGGTATGTTTCTATGTGAAAGAGAGAGTGTGTGTGGGAGTGAGGAAGTGAGTTCTTCCGACTCAGTGCTTGACTCAGTTAGCAGGGCAGTATCAGGTCCGGGTGATTCCCCATAAGGCTTTATATAACATCAACAGAGAGTTTCAGGGTCAGAAATGTCAACAGACACAGGGGAGTTTACACAACTTTAGGCTTAAACACAGCTGATTAAAAATGAATACATGGAATGTCTTAAACAGTAATGTGTTTGGGTGAGTGTGTGCGTGCAGCTTTTTCTGGTTTTACTACAGACAGGAGAAACACAAAGTTCAGGAATTTGTCTGGGAATTCTCTCTCTCTCTCTCTGTTAGTCTTAAGAATGCTGGGTTGTTGTTGTCGTCTCTACAGATTCCTCTACCTTGGTACGAAAGACCCCCACAAAAACAGCAACAGTAACCACTCTCAGCACCTGTGTGTGTGTGCGAGTGTAAGAGAGACTTAGTGTGGGACAGCACAAATACATTACTGTTAATTATTTAAATATTTAAGTTATTAACATTAATGATAAAAAAAATTAATCACACATGGTAATATAAATGAGTTAATGCAGTTTACTGTAGATTAGACATGTATGAAATATGAGGGGCAAAGATGGAGATGAAGAGACACAGACGGACTGCTTTCTGAAGTTGTTAAACTGAAGTGAGTCTGAGATTTGTGCATGTGCTCCGTCTTCTACAGGAAGATTGTGTGTGTGTGTTTAACAGTGGCTCCTCATTCTGCTATGTTGTGATAGTGTGTAGCTGGCCATGGCGCAGAACGGTGTTGTGCAGTATGAGCCAGTGGCGGAGATCGGCGGTGGAGCCTATGGGACGGTGTATAAAGCGCGGGATAAAGAGAGTGGGAAATTCGTGGCCCTGAAGAGTGTCCGAGTGCAGACGGACCATGAGGGGCTCCCTCTGTCCACTGTGAGGGAGGTGGCCCTACTCCGGCGCCTTGAACAGTTCGATCATCCCAACATCGTCAAGTACACACTCATTCACACACGCACAAACACACGCATATAAACTGTACACAAACACACAAGATCGACTAAAGGTATGTGTGTGTGCGTGCACGTATGCATGTGTGTTCTAGGCTGATGGATGTATGTGCGAGTTTGAGGACTGAGCAGGAGACGAAGGTGACGCTGGTGTTCGAGCACGTGGATCAGGATCTGAAGACGTACCTGGAGAAAGCTCCAGCCCCTGGCCTGCCTCTTCACCATATCCGGGTAAGAGTGATGTCATTACTGTGAGGTAATTATTACTTTTTAGTTTCTTTTAAGCACGTTAATGAGTGTGTGTGTGTGTGTGTGCGTAGGATCTGATGCATCAGTTGCTGTGTGGTTTGTCGTTCCTCCACTCTCACCTTGTTCTCCATCGGGACCTGAAGCCTGAGAACATCTTGGTGACGAGTCGCGGGCAGATCAAGCTCGCTGACTTCGGACTGGCTCGAATATACAGCTGTACTATGGCTCTGACACCTGTGGTAAACACACATGCATACACACACCTCTGTTTTGTATTTAATAAAATTAGTCTCACCATAGTTATTACTTAAAATGACTTCCCTACATTTTCTTCATTTATTTCATAACTTTGTGTGTGTGTGTAAGGTGGTGACACTGTGGTACCGTTCCCCTGAGGTTCTGCTTGGTTCTAGTTATGCCACACCTGTGGATCTGTGGAGCACTGGCTGCATCTTCGCTGAGATGTTCATGCGCAAGTGTGTCTGAGTCTTACGTTCTGCTTACGTCTCATACATCACACCTCACCCCTCAGACTCATGTGTTTCTTGTCTTTCAGGCCGCTGTTCTGTGGAGAATCAGAAGTGGACCAGCTGACCAAGATCTTTTCGTATGTTTGAGTAATTTAATTTTGTACACAGACAAATGTTGTGTGTCCAGAAAACCAAAACACAATGACAAAGAAGACAAAATACATGAAAGATCCTTTATTTTCAGTTGTGAGCATATACACACGCACACACACAGGGATGGTGTCATGTGCCAAGCTATTGGTTATTTCCTTGTTTCCTTATGCGTGAGCGTGCATGCATGTACAGATGTATGATGAACACACACTGATCGCTGTCTCCACCTCCTTGTTCCTGTTGGTCCTGCAGTGTAATTGGTCTGCCCAGCCAGGAGGAGTGGCCTAATGATGTCACATTATCACGAGAAAACTTCAGTCCTCAGCATCCTCAACCAATCACAGACCAGATTCCTGAGTTAACCAATGAGGCAGCAGATCTGCTCATGGTGCGTGGGCATAATCTCCCTCTCTCTCTCACACTACACACACACACGCACACACACAAACGCATTAAAATCACTATAATCTCACACACACTTGCTATAATTACACCCACTTTCTTATTCGCTATCACACAAACATTCTAATCATGCTATAATCACACACATATTATGATCACACTGTAATCTCATACTCGCTATAATCACACAATATAATCACACACTTCCTCTCGCTATCACTCACATTATAATCACAAACTATAATCACACACACATTTTATAGTCACACGTACATGTATATCATACTCACTATCACACACTTACACACAGCCATTACGACTGTTATCTCATATACACACATTGCAATAACACTAATCACACTAATCACACACACACACACACACACACATTATAATGTCATTGTTTTATCACACACTCACGCACACAGACTGCTATAATCACACGCACACATTATAATCACAATATATTACACTACATTATTATATCACACTCGCACATCACACACACACAATCACATTATAATATCACACACACACACATTAGAATCACAGTATAATATCACACATTATACACTAATATCACACACAGTTAGTCTCTGTAAGGCGACTGTGGAACCTCGACCTGTGGAGAACCTGAACCAGTCTGAGAACTTTCTGTCCACACCGTATGTATATAATTTTAATGCTTTTCCCCTCTTCCACAGAAACTCTTGACCTTTGACCCCCTGAGACGGATCTCGGCACTAACGGCCCTGGAGCACAGCTTCTTCTCTGATCCATCGGATGTCTGTTAAAGGCAACACCTCTGGCTGCGTTACAGACATGACGGGGACCAAAACCTGACTTTTATCTTTTTTTAATGTTTGTCACGTTACAGCATGGCTTTTAATTTTATTTTCTTACTGTAGTAAACCCTTCGCGGTGGTGCTTGCGGTTCTGACCGAGTCCGGATATGGGATATGGGTGGTGGGGTGGTGAATGCAGTTCATCGCTTCATCAGTGGAGCTGTCAGTTAGACAGCACTGGCATTTATTTCAAACAAGCCACTGACACTTCAGCTGTACGCTAAACACTGCCAGAGTTAACGACCGCAACGGCCTGATCGCGCCCATCACTGTGCCGTTAGCCACGTTAACAATATTAGCCACATTAGTGTCGTAACTCCAGTCAGAAACTTCCCATCTCCTGACCTAGCTCACTGAATAGGTTCAGGCAGAAAGGGAGATTTTATCTTTAACTTTAAGTTGAACTGTTTGTTTTGTTTGTTTTTTGTTTTTTTTAAAGAAAGTCATTAATTGAATCATTTCACACACAAACACATCAGATCCAGGAATAAAGGAATAATTCCAGACCCTTGTGTTACGTTCGGCGTGTTAGTCACATCCTGCACACACATCTAACTGTTATTTTTTTAACAGTTAATCAGCAGATAATAAACAAGAGTTTTTTTCCACTTTATAATGAAATCTAAAGCCATATGCAGAAAATAATGTCATTCATCTTTTGTTTATTAATTTTTCTGGGATTTTGCTTTTTTAATGTACAATGCTAATAAATAAAGTGCAGTTCTGCTTCCTCTCGCAGGACGATCAAACCCAACGCTTTGTGTTGCTCAGAAATCAATAATATGTTTAGAGCAGGGGTCGGCAATCTGCGGCTCCAGAGCTCTTTTATCGCTCTGCTGTGGCTCTTGTCGCTTTGGAAAATAAATAATGAGTATTTAATTAAAATTTATTTTATTTTAGTTTGTTAGTTTTTTTAAATGTAATTCTAAATTTGAAAATTTTGGTGATCTTGTAACATTAAAAAAAAAAAAATTGCCGCTTAAAATATGCATCACAACCAAAATTAAGAAACAGTAAAAGTAAGTGTAAAGATGTGTGAGTGTAGAGCCTCTGTACGCAGACACACTCGCACAAGCGTGGTTATCCGCTCAGTAATTAACCCTTACCTAAATGCTTTCATGTTCTCAACGTTTATCCCCAGTTAGTTTAGTTTGTTTTTCTTTGAATGTTGGACTCATGAGCAGTTACGGCTAATGTTCTCATTAAACTCCGATTCTCTTTTACACTTCAGGCGTGTGTTCACTGCTGCTTATTCACACCTAGTCCTGCAGTCATCTCCTGATCTCAGTTAATACACCCAATATCAGGTGATAACAGGTCAGTCACAATCCCAGATTAGGCCCAGATTAGTCTTAGTTTAGTCCCGGGTCAGTTCCAGGTCTGTGTTTCACCGCTTGCCCGAGCTGCAAGCTAGCCGTAACGTGCCTCCTCAACCTGGAGTTTACTTTAGGCTGTTCATCTGTATAGCGAGTATGTTATTATAATAAAAGCGCAAAAATACAAATTTATATAGAATACAAAAAATATAATGCAATAACTGCAATCAATTTTTACTGCTTAATAGAAATATTGTAAGTCATGATGATAAAATGACTGAGAGTGACAAGTCATGTGAAACAATTAGCATATTTATAAAGTTACACATTTAATTAAAACACTAATCACACACACACACACACACACAGGAGAAATCTGCAGTGCAGTACAGCTCCACCGTTCATCTGTAAAGCAGCTCAGATGGTTTTATTTATTTCATTTCGTGCTGCATGTTTACATTTTGTCTTGTTTCGGATTTGAAGCAGAAAATCAGGAAATTAAATCAGAATCAAATTTAACTCCAGATATGAGCTCAGTGAAATAGTGGAATTAAAGTCTGAGAGGTCAGGAGGTTATGACGAGCTTCTGGAACTGATCTGAGGGTTCCTCTGGTTTCTGTACTGAACAGCCAGCCACACGGTTATGAACTGCAACACACACACACACACACACACACACACACACACACACACACACACACACACACACACACAAAGTAAGCATGATGCTGCTGTTTGTATTGTTTAGTGTATAATATTATAATTATATAATTTCACTAAGCCATGTATAAACGAGGTGTATAAGGTTCTGGCACACAAGTGATGATAAGTGAGGAACCTGTGAGAAACTGCAGAACAATCCAACTCCACCCAGAAAGCCCAGTGTCTCGGCAGCGTGCTGCAGCATCAGATCTCCACATGTGAAGCAGTGAGATGTTCCTCTGCACGACTTCCTCACACGCACGCACACACACACACACACACACACACACACACACACAGAGTGACAGTAGATCATTAATCATTTCTGTAAAGTTTAAATGTAATAAATAATGAAAAACTTTATTCATTAATCAGCATTAATCAATGGTTTAGGCTGGTGGTGGTGGTGGTGGTGTAATAGTGCGGGGGAGATTTGGCACATTTTGGGCCTTTTTAGTACCAATTAAGCCTGGTTTAAATGCCACTGCCTACCTGAGTATTATTGTTGGCCATGTCACAAAACTAAAAGAATCTCAAACAGGACATTTTGAGACACGAACAACGAGGTCATATACTCAAACGGCCTCCACAGTCACCAGATCTAAAGCAAATAGAGCATCTTTGGGATGTGGTGGAACGGGAGATTCGTGACATGGATGTGGACCTGAATAATCTGCAGCGACTGCGAGATACTCTCATGTCAATATGGACCAAAATCTCAAAAGAAAGTTTTAATTAAATTCAATTCAACTATATTTGTATAGCGCTTTTAACAATGGTCATTACTAGCAAGGTCTGCCTAATGAAGTGGCCGCTGAGTGTGTATGTAAAGATTCTAGTGTATTTAAGGCTCATTACTAGATGTAACTATTTTATTTTATGGATGACAATTTGTATATATTTCACGTCCGAATTGGCGTCATCATGACATCACAAAGCTGGTCCGCTTGATGTTAGGACATTACTATTCAGATTTTTACAGTTAGTACTATTTAACACTGTGCTGAGTTTATTCAGGGGTTTGTTACGCAGCCTAATGATGCGGTGATATTAAAACAATCTGTGTGTGTGTGTGTGTGTGTGTGTGTGTGTGTGTGTGGTGTGGAGTCACTTGTCCACGTACAGCAATGCACATATTCACATCTGTCCTGAACCTGTGCTGCTTTTCTGCGCTGTTGATCAGACCACAGCAGTCCAGCTGTTGCTCGAGAGACCGGCGGGTTTCATTACTCATCATCTTCCAGGACATGCTGAGTAACATCTCCTGTGCGCGCACACACACACACACACACACACAGAAGTTAGAGGCTGGAGTGATGAAACACATCCCAGCCAATCAGATTGCTCGGATTAGTTTACCTGTTTCTCTCTTCCTAAAGCGAGGCAGGAACATGAGACAATGAACTGGAGAATACACACTAACATCATTGCCAGTATGTACTGACAAACACACACACAAAAGGGAAAAGATTAAGGACTTTAACTTCATGTTCATGGTTCTGACCCCTGTGGCTTTCCATATCTAGTGCTTGGTGCCTTATATGGTCATAGCTTCCTGCCTTTTTATTTATGCTTTTCTATCACAGTTAAACAAACAAAAAAGTTCATAAACAAGAGATCAATTAAAAACCTATTATACCTTTATATGTTTTCTAATAACCTATTATAAGTTGTATTATTATGTATTTATTTAAAAAGCACATAGGCGGGATATATGATGACACGGTGGCTTAGTGGTTAACACTGTCGCCTTGCACCTCCAGGTCCGAGGTTCGATTCCCGCGTTGGGTCTGTGCGCAGTTTGCATGTTATCCCAGTGCTAAAGTGTATTTATTCATGTCATTTCTTACACTATTACCAATAGTATGTGCACTCTGACAATCACTTTCCATTTCAGATTCCTTCCCCTGTGTTTGCTGTTATAATTTGCTCTACGTAACACAACCATGTCTTCACTAAGCTGGCTTTGTGGATCTCACAGGAGTGGCATCATGCTGGACCAGGGTTTAAGTTTGTTCCAGCCTATGGAGTTGTTCTGTCCAGTGTGAGAACCAGGAGTGCACATACTTATGGCTGTGTAGTGTATTTCACTGTCTATGGATGTTGTGATGATAATAAACACTATAAAGCTGTTTAATGTTCAGTTGTGATTTTTTTCTTTTCCTCTGAAGGATACAGTGAACAGGACGACCTGGTTTTGTTTCAGAGCTGCAATGAGCCCCAACATGGAGATGAAGATGAGGAAGACTCCCACCACCATCACCACACTGATGATGCTTAGACTCCACAGGATACCAAAACTTCTCCCGTAACCAGCTGCTGCCAGGAGGGACATGCCCACCACCTGACCTCCAGGAACACACACACG